>NC_134568.1:152570565-152678065 GCF_050947875.1 Dermacentor variabilis | reverse complement strand
ACTTAGCTGACCCAGTATGATGTCATATGCGGCATGTTGCTTTTTGTGCACTTGTCAAAGGCTGCTGAAAAAAACAAATGCCATATTGTTAGGGCAATTGGCTAAAAAGAGGTAAAGTATATGAGAGGAAAGCTCTGAGCCAGGCATGAAACATTGAGGAATTCAGACACACTCATGACATTATGTGTACTGCTTTCATGCGAATTCGTAAAAATACAAAGCATTTCTATTATTTAGCATCTGCTACTAGTTATTTGTGCTATGGCCAGTCGAGGTTTGCCAGGAGTTGCTATCTATATGGTCACATTAAAAAAAACTTTTACTTACCAAAGATTGTCTTAATGATAGAAGCAAGTATAAATTTATTCCTTAAATGAGGAATTATATTTTTGATTTGATGCAGAAAGTTGCAAGAGGATTACATGAGTCAACACAGAGTGGTTAAACATCATAAGTAGGCTTCCATGTCATGGGGCATAACACAAACTTGTGTACCTTAGCTGCTGCCAAGTATACTCTGTCCTTCCTTTCTTTGCTACTAGCAGTGGGTCATTTGCACCTGACTTCTTTAGGGGCACAAGCATCGAGTGACTCTTGTTTCTTGCGCAGCACTTCCGGTTCACCTCCTGAGACGACCGGAGAGAAAATTCAAAATAAATAGGAAAAAATATATGTATAATAATACGGTACAAGATTCATAGGTTTCATTATAGACGACTGGAGAGAAAATTCAAAATAAATAGGAAAAAATATATGTATAATAATACGGTACAAGATTCATAGGTTTCATTATAGATATGATATCAGAGCATAAGTTTAGTTACAGGTTGAGTTACTGAAGTGTCTGGAATAATTAGAATTAATTAGAAATCACTGATTACCGCACACCAAAGCACAGAATTGTAGACTTTAGAGACCTTCCACATGAGCACAACTTTGGTGAAATTCCTGGAAACCCAGAAGTAGAAAGCGGAAGTAATGATGTCATTAATGACGACACACACAAGGAGGTGGCATGATATTTAACTGGCTAATTAATGGAAAACAGTTGCCTCCGAGGTCAGTTTGTGCATTGCGTTCGCCTAAAGTTAATGTAAAGAACACCAATGCCGAGGTGCGAGTGCCACTAAGAGACACCTAAGTCAAAGATTAGGGTCGCCTACCATTTTTGTTGCCCACGTAACTACAGGGAGCTTTTGTTGGAAAGCGGCACCGTCTCTACACTAAGTATTGTCACACAGCCTACTACTCGCAGCCTTGTGCCCATTATTGTCTAGCTTACACATTACCTACGAACTTCTCCTTTCCTGGAGAAGTTTCCTGGAGAACTCGCCAAAATGAAGTTGTTGCTTCTCCTTTCCCTTCTCTGGCTAGCTTGAGGGGAGCAGCTTGTTTCCATTCTCGTGTTGGTTTTCACAGAACTTCTGTCTCAGCAATACCATTGAGTGATTAATCAGACTACCTGATCCTCTGCTCCCTTTGTCCTTATTTTGCTCCCTTGGCACCTATCCTGTTATTGTAGTAGTGCACTGGTTATCTGTTCTATGCATCGCGCAGCCTACCCAACTCCACTTCCTCTTGAATACTACCTACTTATGTTTGCTTTCTAATCTATGATGCTGCCTTCCTGTCTTTTTATCTTAGCATGTCATTTTCAGTTTCATCACCCGTTGTGTGCTCCTAAGGTCTTTTTTTTTTCTTTCAAGTTGATTTGTTTTCCGCAATGTTTCAGCACCATAGGTTAGTGTTTACACATTTCGCTGATTGTCTGACCTTCTTTTGGATACCGGTGAGCTGCTCATCATAACTTGAAAATGCCTGTCATGTGTGCTGTACCCATTTTCATGCATCTGAAGACTTCCTTCATAGATTCAAAAGGCCGATTGGCAGTCATGAACTGTAGCTTCCTTGCCAGGCTCTTGAACATTGTGATGGAATGTTGGGCCCAGGATCACTTTAATGAACGACACAGCAGTCAAGGGCTTGTACACACAACAGTCTCTATATTCTGTTACACTTTAAGATGGCACATTACAAAGAATTACGCCAACACATAAGGAACTATGGTTCCGAATTCAAAACATCCAGGTGCACTTAAGCACCTGTAACTGTCCTACTCGCCCGAAGGATTGTCACTACGATTGTCATTGTGGACGAGCTGCTATTTGTCCAGAGGTCTGCAGACCCCTTCTTGAAATAGCTTGAACATTGATGTCCGCTCTTTTGACCATGTGCATGCACCGGTTGAGCACCTTCATACTTAACCAAGGCAAGGCAGTAGGGCAGGCAGACAGCAGGCTGGCAAAATGCTAGGTTGCAGCTGTCAGCTGGCAAGCGATTAGCCAGTTGCCTTGGCTTCATGAGTAGCAGTTCAGTAGCACATCAGACCATCCATTCCGAACAGCAGTCTGGACCCCAGGTCACTATCACAGCAAAGCACCTGGTCTGCAAGGCAGGCAGCAGTATACCAGGCTGCTATAACAGCTGGCCACCAGGTCCACAGGCTATGAGCTGTATTAGTCCGCTGATACATTGGCCATCAGGTCCACACAGCAAGCAGGACACCCGGTAGTCAATGGCTGTGAGCTCTGTAACCGCCAGTCTGTTAGCTGCTGTTACAGTTCTTGAGGGTCACTTTCTTGCACAGCACGCAGCTTTCTTGTGGCCATGCGATCCTTCTTCCTGCGGCGACACAATCAACATCATCACAAACATTGCTTTAGTTTTCTGCATATTAATCATCAATCCTCAGACTTTGCTGGTTGTAGTTCTCAATCATTTGATGCAAGTCGTAATCATTGTTTACACTCCATCTTGTTCACCCAGCAACCTCCATTTAGATGTGCCACCATTATACATAAATCACTGCTCATACAGCTTTTTTAGCTCATCTGCATTCCCTTGTAGGCTGTACGTTTGCTTGTAGTTTATTCTAAAGGGGAGCTTTGCCACAAAATTGGCCTTTATTGAAGACTAGACAGCATGACAACAAGCACTATTGGATACTCCTGGCGTGCATGTATAAAGTGGCCTGTTTTAACATTGAAGTAAAGAATAGGCTCTGTCTTGAAGCAGCCTTCAATGCCAAGCGATCTCGTGTAAAACTGTTAAAGTAGTGCAAGAGCTACGGCGATGCATCACCTTTGTCACTGTTTCTGTCCAGCCTAGATGAATGTTGTCTTTTTCAAGCGTCTACTTTAAATGGGAATGGTGGGGTTGTTTGGACTTGTTTGCGTTGGCCTGTGCATGATGGGTCCCTGTTGTGGGCATCTGTGAGAGTCATAATGGGGCGTGCACCTTTTGGAACAGGATGTGAAAGGCACAGCTGGCGGGTGCCACCTGGAGCATGGCTCCTGGCGGCTGAGCCATGCTTCTGGAAAGCCTGAGTGCCGTGTCTCCCTGGTGCCATGCCAGCCAACTCAGCATCCGGCGCTGCATGCTCGGGGCACTGGCCCTGGGCCTCTGCTCTCTACTCCTGTCTGTCTATGTCATCAACCACAACTCGTTCCGGGGTCTCCTGCGGTCACCCATGCCACCACGCCCCACCTTCCAATGCCGCTCGCAGCTTGATGGCAGTGGACCTCGCGAGCAGAGTGCTGCCAATGTACATGCCTCCAGTGCGCAGCTCCGCCTTGACCCTCGCGTACTGGTGTTTGTGGAAACACAATTCTCCAAGCTGGGCAAGCAGATCTGTGAAATCCTTGAGGGAAGCCGCTTCCGCTTCAAGGTGGAGACAACGGGCAAGACGCTGCCGGTGCTCACAAACCTGGACAAGGGCAAGTTTGCCGTGATTGTCTTTGAGAACTTTGAAAAATACCTCGCCATGCACAAGTGGAATAGGGAGCTCATTGACAAGTACTGCCGGGAGTACAGCGTCGGCATTATTGGCTTCATTCGACCACGCGAGGACACCTATACAGGTGCACAGCTCTCGGGTAAGTGAAAAAAACTGTAGATTTTGAATACAGGTGCAATTTTAGTTCCTCTTAATGAAGTGGATGTGTTCACCCATAATTTGGCATAGTCGTGGATTGGTGTATCTGCCTTAAAATTTTGCTATTGCAATTGTGTTTTGCCTCCCTCGAGTTAACATTCTTAAATGTTTCTCCTGTATTGAATTTAATTTGGCATGTAGTGCTGTTTTCTGGAATGGTTCGCTCTATTGTTAATTGTATGCTTTGCAAGCTTATATCACTTCGACAGCCACTGGGAAAATGGGTTTTAAACTGTCTTCATCATTGCTGATACGACTAATTTCTTGGTTATCCATATCTTTTTGAAAATTTTCAGGGCCATGTCATGATGAAGGCAGTCATATATACTTACTGTAATGTGCACATGCATGTGCATGTTTTTATTCTGCTAGCTAGACCATGCTTATTGCCTTTATTTTTTCTTAAAGGGGTCCTGAACCACCCCTCGGGCTTGGTAAAAAAAACACAGCCTGCGGGTAGCATACGGTGCTGTGAACATCTCAGCCAAATTTAACAATTCAGAAAACATGAATCGCAGGAACATCGACGTGATCAACAAAATCATACTTTGTAATAGCTATGGCCACACTTGTCATCTGCCTCCCACCAGTGCCAGCGTATAATCACTGTTGCACACACCTACACCATTTTCAGCATGCTTCCAGTGAACGACTACATCCTCACTGCAGATTGAAAAATTCTGATAAATGTTTCATGGTGTCTTCCGCATTAGCAGTTCTTGATTAGACACTTTGACCGGTAAGCTTTTCATTGCACTAAAAAAAAATGGGTGCCATGAAAATTGGTTGTCAGTTCATTTAATCAAGAAGGGTGTTTGGAGCAGTGCACTTCTTCCTATTGCTACTGTGTATATTTATTGATGCAATTTAATAAACAGACTCAGTTAAGCAGTAATCTGATTTCGATAATATAATTACGTACTTCCGGAACAAGCGAACTACCGTCTGCTCACGCTAGGCTGTGGCTGCCTGCGTAGAAATTAAATTTTGGCCACCCTGCTTATCGGTGTCGTAGCCATCAGGTCTCGCAAATTTCTACATGTTTTGAAACACTCAACTAGCCTCGAACATTGCGAAACTTAAGGTCATACCAGGCACGTGCTTGCAAGCACGTGCTCACTCGTGGCCGCTCTTGGTTAGATGCCTTGACAGATTTTGCTTCGTATTGAGCTATTGATAGTGCTTCAAAATGCACAAGTTGTATGTGGCTACTATTTGACGATCAAGCTGGTGCAGAACAAAGGCAGTCTGCACTGCATAGAACGGCCAGACTGGAGTACGTGAGCATGCACTCAAGCCCACTCAAGTGCTTTCATGCACAAAGAAAACGTTGCGCATACGCACTACAGTGACATGTAGCTGCAGTCTGCTACGTATTGTAGATGTCACAGCCGCTGTTGGGGGCCACGACGAGTCCGCTGGCTGCGCGCACTGTGGTTCACTGAGGAAAACAGTGTTTGGCACGTTGTAGGCACGAAAATCCAAAGTAGTGGCGTCTATGTGTACATCTAAAATCAAATTTGAACTGTGCCACGGTGACATTCAATAGGCGGAGTATTGTGGGCGTGCCCCGCTATGCCGTAGCCTTCATAGTACAAATCCTTGAAGAAGGAGCGGAAGCACCACGAACAGGCTGTTTGATTTCCAATAACTCCGCTTTTGCTGAACACATTGAAGTACTTTTCATGGCAAAGTATTTCTGAAATAGCCGATTTTAACTTTCAATGCATGTCTCGACTTAAATAAAGATTGGTTCAGGGCCCTTTCAAGAGGCTTATGGGCCCCTCACCAGTTCTGGCCATTTTGAGCTGACAAGCGCCGTGCATACAATGTGCACTAACGCTCATGCCTGCTAAATATTGCATTGCTACGCGCCGCAGGAAGAGCTGAAATTTCAAACCGAATGCCGTTTGCCCTTTTCCTCGGGGGCGCCGCACTCCCAGCCGGTGTCTATATATATCGCACAAGTGCGCCCTACGTACATCGCACTGCTGTGACGTCGCGTGTAGTGACGTGTGACTTCGAGAATTATTCAAGGCAACGTCTGTTATTTGTGTAATTTGTTGCTTCAATAGACAAATTAAAGCTTAGAGAAATAATAAAAACACAAACCTAATGTCTGCATGTTCTTGTTTTGCTTCGCACCGCAGCAAGAGAGATGTACTTCCGTATTGTCTGCTTGATCCAACGCCGTGCAGTCGCTCGCGCAAATGACGAAAGTATGTCATTTTCTACTGTGTTCCAGCGCACGATCATGCTCTATGAACCGCTTGTGTCTGCCTCAGTATTTGCATAACACTGACTTATATCATTAGTCAGATGTTCTCGGGCGCAGCATGCAAAATCGTGTGCTCTGCGAAACGAGACGAACACAACAGATCACGTGCGACGACGTCAGAAGTGCGCCGTGCAGCAAAGAAGTGAGGAAAAGAAAATGAAGGCGGAGCCCGTGACGTACACGTCGCACGATCCTCGAGCTCTGATATGGGAGAACATAGCGAAGGAATTTTGCTTGCGGAGGCTGACGGGGCAAGTGGAGAGAGTGTCACTCTTGGCATTGGCCCTCGCCTCCTGAAATCCCGTGTTCGCGGCACTGGTCTCCCTAGAGGGCATGTAACAACTTCCAGCGTATAACCGAAATTTGCTATGCGGCTTGGTGAGGGGCCCTTCAAGCATCTTAGACCTCCGTATTAAGGTAATAAAGTGATGTAATGGGACTATTACAGCATCAAAACACAGCACTAATACTCCAAGTCGGTCTGTACTGTTGCTTGGACAAAGGTTTTCAAATCTTTGATTCTTTGAACATGGTTTGGAATCACAGTGTTGTCCTCCTTTTGTTAAAGCCACTTCTGTGTTTAAAATTATGTAGTTTTTATAAGTTGTTGAAGGAGTAGGGAGAGCATGCATACAGGGTGTCCCAGCTAACTTTAGCCAGAGTTTAAAATTATGTGAATGCCATGTAGCTGGATAGAACCAAGGTAATGTTGTTTGCCGTTGCTTGGAGATTCTCAAATTATGTTTTTTTCGTTATGCTTAATTAGATAATTTGCCTTAATTAATTAATCAACTTCTCAAATATTATAATTAGATGAAAAGTATCAATGTGGAAATTGTAGAACAACATGAAGAACTCCCTATACAGCTTTCTGTTGCTCATTATGTGCTACATAAAAGTGTTTCTCTGAGTGTGAAAGTAGCCCACGAATACATGCAAAAGGCCTTGAGCAGCCAGTTGCGCAGCAATTTTGCGCGCATTTGCGGGCTTCTTTCACACTCGGAAAAACACTTTTATGTAGCACAATAAGCACTTTATCAGGAGCATGCACTCTTGATCTGCTGTGTCAGGCAAAAACAATCACTGGCAGGGTTTGTTGAGTAATGAGAACTTTCTTCTTGCGGCACTGTACTGTTATACGAAGGACAAAAAAAAGACAGACACACATGTGCACACATGTATGTCTGCCTCTTTATTGTCCTTCGTATAACAGTATAGTGCAGCAAGCAGAAAGATGCCATACCAGCTAGCCCCAGTCGAAGCTTTATTGAGTAATGAGACACGCAATATATCTGGCAACTTGTAGCTACATCAATAATATAATTATTTAATTCCTGGTGTTTTCTGAGTGCCCATCTTATCCCCAATATGACCTTTTCATGCGACCTGTGTTTGCTCAAAAATTCTTCCTCTGTGTTAATTTTCAGTTCAGGCCAAGGTGTTGCCAAACCCCGCCTTCCACTTTTTTTTGATAGTCTATTACACTCTCATTTGTGGTAGCAAAAATTGTGTTGTGAAGTCAGGCCTGTCGTACTCAAATGTCACATAAATGTGCTGTCTATTGCATAAAAGCGTATTTCTTTGCTGCAGTGACCAGAATTTATTTAGGCTTTGCGGTGGTACTGCTGTTGCCTGAACTTGTTTGCTTATTTAGTGTAGAGTCGCTTGACATCTTTATTGTTACTAGAATATCAAGCCAGGCCTGTGCTGCCAACTTAAGTGCTGCCACAAAGCCTAACATGCACTCACTCTGGTCATGTTGGAACTGGCTAGACCTCTTGGAAAGAACTGTGCATAATACTAACATTTATACTTCCTTCACCGTGCTATCCTGTTAGTTTGTGCATTATATTGATAATATTGTACATTTTTGTCAACATACTTTCATAACTTTGCAGATCCCAAAGCATGCTTTATGTAAATTATTTGTTTCTTTATTTAAAAAGTGCATGTTTGTTGCGGGGCTGTAATGTAAATGATAGGCTCGTCGCTTGTCTCACTTAGGCAGACAAGGAAATGATAGGTCTGTGCATTAGTAACTAGCAGTTAATGTTCGAATCTGTTTGATTGGAGGTATTTGATGGGATGAATAATGTACAGAAGATGCCAAAGGCTACTAGGCAGACCTGCCGTGGTGGCGTAGTGTCTATGACATAGTGTGGCTAAGCCTGAGGGTGCGGGATCAAATTCCAGCTGTGGAGGCCGCTTTTCGATGGGGGCGAAATGCAAAAACACCCATGTACAGTGCACTGGGTGCACATTAAAATTAATCCTGAGTCCCCCACTATGGCATGCCTCATAATCATATCTTGGTTTTGTCATGTGAAACCTCAGAATTTAATTTTTAGGCTACTAGGTGCATGCTTCTTTGATATAGCTTTTCATAAAACAGTGTTTTGCTTCTGAGCTTGGGGACCTTGCCTAGCATAATGTGTCCACTTTCCTTTGTTCCTCAGCGCATGGATGTGTAGCATATTTGTCATACGTATGCCCTAGTATTCTGCAGTGGTGTGTGAATGTTGACATGCATTGACTGTGCCCTTGTAGTATAAATTTTGAGCTTCCTTTCCCCAAGCATCTTTACCTTGGTATTCTCTGTTTCTCATTCTCATTGTAATGCGTGAAGTTCTGAGTGCCATGAGTGCTGGCTCTCAGTGACAGCTGCACAGGGACTCCCTTCATGCTCCACATTCTAGTTTGCATAGCTATATCCTAGCTGCAAGATGGCACTTATTCAAGTCAGCAGGTGGGATGCTGGCGAGGTAGCCTTTGTAATACATACCACATTTATCCTTTTCAATTATCTCTTGAGCTTTACTTGCAGATTTGGTAGCGAAGAGAATACTTAATATGCTTCGTATCACATAGTTGTTGCATGTAATTGGTGTCATCCTCCTCCTGTCTTTTGAACAGGTCTTCCTTTGTACATGCACACAAACATGGCCCTGAAGGACTACCAGCTGAACCCTTTGTCATCAATTTTGAGGATTGCTCGGGCTGGAGAAACATTTTCTGGCAACTTACCTGGTGAAGATTGGACAGTGTTTCAGCCCAACCATTCTACTTTTGTCCCCTTGGCACAGGCCAGGTCACAGCATGATGATATTGCTGATGGCAATGGGCCGCACACTACTGTTGTACAGGTAATTGTTTTTCTGGTATTTTTGTCCTATGAACAGTGCCTTGATGACATGGTAATTACTAGCTGTACAAAGGCAGTTAATTTGGTCATACTTGTTCATAATTTATGAGAAAGATCTTTTGTTTGTTTTTTGTAGTTAATACCTCTGAAGAAATGCCTTTACTAACGGACAAAAATAATATCCTAGTACATTATGTGCAATTCTCTTCGTTACTATGCAGCACAGTCTCAATTATCCTACCTCTTATGGTTGCAGAAAATATGTACAGTCACGTTCAATATGAGCGTCCACATGGTGCCCTTGGTAAAAGGGGCTCCAAGACTGCTAGGCAGGTCGGACATACGAAAAATTGGTTTAATAGATACTAGTAATTGGAACAGTATTTCCCAGCACCGCCGTACAGTTTTGGAGCCGTTTTGACCACGGGAAGCATGTTGCAGTTCATATTAAATGCAACTGTATATCCTCACACTCTTGCTACTAATGAAATAGTTTTACTGTGCTAACCAAAGGCCTGTTTTTGCTTCTTTTCTGCTTGCAATTGAGACACTTTGTTCAGCTGTTCTTGGTCTTTTGTTCAGCGAAGTCAGAATTTTACAGTGCCATCAGTAATGACTGATGTTTCTGGGTAATTGTGATCTACATTTAAAATACGATTCACATTTAGAACTGAGGTTTGAACAGTGCGAAAAGGACATCAATAAACAAATACCACAGATAAGTACCGACTGCCAACTGGAAGTTTATTTTAAATTCTCCAGCCATTTTATATCTTTTCCAGCATAGGCATGCATACACCAGTCGCATATACATCTGCAAAATCAGCAACATCATTATCTTGCATGCAAGAAAGCCATTTCTTTTTCTGACAAAGCAAGGAAGGGAGCTCTTACACATTTGTCTCCTTCCTTTCTAATGTGATATGCCTCTATTATTTCCCTTTCTTACGTTTTCCTTTCCCTATGAATTTTGTTTTTTCATATATGGGAGTGCAGGGACACTTGTTACAATGTCCTGCTAAATGACTCCCATAGCCATTCTTTATGTTACTGCTGTGCTGATGAGCTCTGTCATTGAAACGCTGTCCCATTTGTCCTGTATAAGTTTTTCCACAGCTCAGCGGTATCTGATAGATAATGTTGCGCCTGCAGTCAGTGAAATGAGATTTATGATTGGGTGGGTAGGGGCCTTTCGGGTGTTTTCATACAATTGCATGTCGAGGAAAGCTTGCACGGGGCACCAAAAAGTAAATCAATGTTATGTCTATTGGAAACTTTCTTTAGATTGTGTGACCACATGCACTGGTCCTTTCTTTTTGCTTGTTTCTTTGTGTGCTGGTTCCAATCCTTTTTCTTTCTGCAAGATGGCTTCGCATACTGAAGTGATGATAGAATGAGAAAAACCTGCATTCTGTAATCGTGCTAGTATCTGATTTAAAAAACTTCGCTTCATTCACGCTTTGCTCTAGCCATCTTGCAGAAAGAAAGAATAATAAGATTGGAACCAGCACACAAAGGAAAAGAATAAAGGCAAGATACCAGCGCATGTACGTGGTGCCGTACTTGCACAAGTTGTCACGCAATCTAAAAGAAACTTTCCAATAGACATAATGTTAATTTACTTTTCGGTGCCCATGCAAGCTTTCCTTGACGCGATCGTATGAAAACGCTCAAAAGGCCCCTGTGCACCACCAATCATAAATCTCGTTTCACTGACTGCAGGCACAACATTATTTATCGCATACCATTGAGCTGTGTGGAAAAACTTATATAAGGACAAACGGGACAGTGCTTCATTGACAGAACTCGTCAGCATAGCAGTAACATAAAGAATGGCTATGGGAGTCATTTAGCAGGACATTGTAACAAGTTTCCTTGCACTCCCATATTTGAAAAAAACAAAATTCATAGGGAAAGGAAAAGGTAAGAGGGAAAGAAAAATATTGGAGGCATATCACATATCAAAGGAAGGAGATAAATGTGTAAGTGCTCCCTCTCTTGCGTTGTCAGAAAAATAAATTGCTTTTTTGCATGAAAGATTATGATGTTGCTAATTTGTTAGATGTAGAAGCGACTAGTTTACGCATACCTATGCTGGAAAAGGTATAAAATGGCTGGCGAATTTCAAATAAATTTCCAGTTGGCAGCCAGCGCTTGTCTGTGGTATTTGTTTCTTTGTGTCCTTGTTTTATTCACGCTGTTCAACCTCAGTTCTAAATATGAACCAACTAGCCCTCATCAAGAGTTTACTAATGATTCACACCTTCTTTTCTGTCTAGTCCGTCACAGGAGCTGCTTTGCTCATGGGTACACCTAGTTCACCTGTTTCCATATTCCATTCTTGAATGTCATGCATTCACTATACCCTTGTCATTCCAAACAAGGATTTGAATGCGAAAACTGGCTGGCACTGATGTGTATCAAGAAGCAGATGTTCTAATGTGTAACATGATACGAGCCCAGTAAAAAGTGAAGAGGGGTTAAAGCTGAAAGGTTATCTATGGAAATGCATCTTAACCACTATTGGCTGTGAGATTGAGCAGAGTTGCTGCCTGGCAGGCACTGGCTGAACCATGGATAGTATGGGTTGCACCGCACATCATCTACTGGGCACTCAGTGTTTACATGTGCATGTGCGGCGTGAATATCTTTAGACAGCTTCTTCTGTGGTTGTAGCATAGTTGCAACTGCTGCTCTGCACTTTTTGACAATGTACAAAATCATTTAGCCTTGCACTGCCGTCTTTCTTTGCGCTGTAGTAAGATCAGTGACTGACTGCCTGTGTCGAGAACGTGATGTGTGATTGTCGCAGCCTCTGCTTGCCACAATCATATCAATTTTATTATCACTTTGTGTTTCGAGTACATGAAAAAAAGAAAAGCATTTTATTTCTTTTTAATTAAATGAAGTGGTAGCAGCGAGACGAGAATGTCGCACTTTAGTGACTTGTCATAATGTGTTGATGCTGCCACAATCTCTGACACCACGAAACATGAATGGGGTGGCGTGACATCACTCAGCAGTAGAAAAAAGAATCGTAAGCATGCACTCATATCGTATTGTGTCATACACTTTATTATACGATAACTGTATTATAACATTTAGTAAAGCAATGAACGGGGCTGGTTGGTGGACGGGCATGATTATATTGCGCTTAGTGTTATACTGACAAGCGTAAAGGACAGGACGTGGACGTACGTAGTGCATATAAACATATAATCATGAATCATGTATATTATAACAGTTTCAATAATTGCATGACCCTTGCTCAGTGTTACACAACCAGAGGTGTTCAGTTAACCCTTTGAGAGTCATTTTTTTTTAGCCAAATGCGAACCCCCAGGGTTGAATTTTTTTGTTGCAGATTTAAAATGTTCATACAGTGGACCTACTTAGAAAAAAAATTTACCGCAATTTTTTTTAGTCACCATAAAGTGACAGAAAAATTTTTCCATAGGTAAACATGCATTGTTTATTCATGAATACAGATGAGTTTCCATAAATACTTATAATAAAAAATTACCAACGATTACGTTACTTCCTAATGCGAAGTTTGAGCGCAGCAAATAAGCTGTTTCACCTTTTCGATAGATTGAGGCAAAGAAATCGAGCAACACGTGTATGCGCTATCACAGAATTTTTTTTTTATTTTTCACACGTATTCCTTTAACAAAGACTCCACTAACAGTTCTTGACAGTCATGAAGGAAGCTTTGTGGTCGGAGAAATAGACTGATATATGTTCGACTTGGTACACCAATGCTTGATTCTCAAAGACGAGATGTATACAAGTGCCTCGCGAGGTTGTCACAGCCGTGGGACGCGTTACGAGCGAGAGGAACGGGATGTTCTCCCGCATAAGTGTTAGGAAATTGCTGTTTGTCTTTATGTCAAGCCGCCACCGATCTGGCTCTCTGATTGCCACCGCACAGGGCGAACGGCAGCGGCAATTTCGGCTCGGGCGGTGCACATATACAGATCCGCCGCCACCGATCTGGCTCTCTGATTGCCACCGCACAGGGGTTGCATTGGAGGAGGAGCGAAGAAAGGAATTAAGTTCGAGCCGGCGCTTTGACAACCGGAGACTCGCAGGAAGAGGGGGGAGGGGGGCGGCGTGTACACCCAGTGGCAAACGATGGGGGCAGAAGCGCGCGCAGCAAGCGGACAACACGATAAAGGGAGGAGGGAAGAGATAGCAGCGACTGACTGATGCCGCTGACGCCGATAGTGAGTCAACCCCAGCTGCGGAGTTGGTTTCAGGGACAACGAATAACCGGCGCGTCGGCAACTGAAGAGCACCCTATCCGCCACACAAGAACAGGGGGGGGGGGGGGGGACCCTTTCCTCCTCTTTCTGCATGGCGGCGACGGTGTTCTATGCAGTCACGTTATCTTGACTCTCTAGCGGCGTCAGCGGCATCCAGCGGTATCAGTCGGTCGCTGCTAGCGCTGGGGGGATGAAAGGGGGGCGGAGCTGGTTACGAGGCCGACGACGACGACGACGCGAAACCCAGGAACGGACGCCAAAGAGCTGCGCTCTAAAATAAAGTAGATATACTTTGAAATAGATATAGCAAGGAGACATTCTGATTTGGCACTTGGGTAGTAGACTAGTAGTCCGCATCGGAGGAATCACCACTTGACTCACTTGCAGCAGAGCAACCAACCAGCATGCACGTCCATAGCGTAATCGAACCGTCTATGTGAGCGCATACAAGAAAACTCAATAGTTGTGCACCCGTCAGAAAAAATCTAACGAGTTGGAGACTTTCAGTGATCTTTCGTTCTGTCGCCAATGATTGGCAACCAGTTTTAACGACCCGAGTCTCGAGAAAAGAAACGCAGGCATGGCAGCATTGTTCATCTATGGCAGCATCATTTGTATATACCGTATTTACTCGCATAATGATCGCACTTGCGTAATGATCGCACCCCTGAATTTTGTCATCAAAATTCGAATTTTTTTCTTTCCCGTGTAATGATCGCACCCCGAACTTGTCGCAACGATATGTCGTGTGCCAAGTCTAGCTAATGATGATCACGCTTACGATCTGTCGAATGCTACACGAACGACTCTTGAAGACGTACCAAGCAGTCTGCACGCACCCAACATTCTTAAGCAGATGTCCCGTTTCATTCCTTTCATCACTTTCCGCACTTCCATGAAAAAAAAAGCCACAACCAAACTTGCCTCGGCTTTATTATTTGTAGACTTCATAATGGTTTTGGTCAACAACAAGAACATAAAAGGCGCCTTTCGATTCTTCTCGTCTGCACTCATGGGCACGCAACAAATCGTGAGCGGCAACGATAGTGGCCACGTTTACACTGATACGTTTGAAGTGTACCCTATTCATATGCAGACACTTGTAATGCAGCTAAGATATCTGCCTACCCTTAGTGGAAGCCAGCCGTATTAGGATAGCAGTGAAGACAAATGCCGCAGTTTCCGCAGCATGCCCGCCATAGTTTTCTGTCACTGGCAGCCTAAGCGCGCCCATCTCTGTTTCTGTCCCCTTAAAGTGGACCTGGCTACATTATTGTTGCAAACTTGCCGATATTAACAATATTATTCATTACTGATACAGAAGAAACTGTTTCGATGCGCGCAATGTACTCACGAGACGAAAAATAATTGCGTTGGGCTTGCTCCGCCGGCCGCCATTCTTGTTTTGGTGTTCTGCACTGACAGCGGCAGCCGCCTGCTTGTTGACCCATTGTCATCCTGCAGCAAATTCGAGAGGAAAAAGAAAATCTTTCTTTTTGCGGGAAATTTAACCCGCGTTATGATCGCACCCCTGAATTTGCATAAATTTTTTTGACAAAAAAGTGCGATCATTATGCAAGTAAATACAGTACCAGCATCTACCTGCGAACAGATGTAATCGCAGCCCAGTGAGCAACAGACGAACAGCCATCTAGTGGTGACCCTTTGAGAGATTCGAAACCAAATAGACATCATATTTTACCAATGCAACGAACGGAAACAGCTCACAGGATAGGGCCAAAACTAACTGCCACGTGCCCTCGCACGCGTGGATGCACTAGCAGTTGCTGAAATGCCAACATGAGGAAGCCATGGAATGAAAACCAATAAAATGTGGAGCAAAAAAAAAATTTCCTTGTATCCACACAAGGGGGCAGCACTTGCTGCACAATAAAGAATTGAAAAATTGGTGTAGTTTTCAAACGTGCAGACGGCGCCATAAATATATGGCACTGGCGATTTGAAATTTGTTTGCGGCACCATGTATTTACTGCATTGACCCATGAAGGGTTAATATGTGGTTTTGATACCGCTATGGTGAATTCATTCTGCCTCACAACTAAAACATAGGCTTTTGTACTGTGGTTTGCTGCTACAAAATGAAAGCTAATATAGGGCATTATATGAGGATCATGTATGAAACGGTAGTCTGTAAACACAGGATGTCATAACACTGAGTTGAAAGGCGGCTATTACAATTTGCTTTTGCTCTTCACTGTGGCGTTGTTAGCACAGTGGCCACTTTTACCTGCAAATAAAGAAACTAATCATATTAGCTCCTCAAATAATTACATCTTTGTCGTATCACTGTTGTGCACGTAAGCGTGCAAGGACTATAAAAACAACCTCGTCTGAAGCAACCTGATCATCCTACTAATTTACTGTCACTCACAGTGGCCTAGCTTACTTAATTGGAGTCATTAACTGTTTGCATTTCAGAGAGAATAAATAAAAAAGAAATAAAAGAAAAAAACTGAGATGTGTGGATACAATTGATGATGTAGAGTACTCATTAACTTGCTACTTTACCTTCACTGTATAGTAATGCAGACTTTTTGAAAGCAGTACAGGATTCGCAGAGAATTAAACAATATTCAACTTGCAAAACAATATTAACAGAATAGGCAAGACACACAAAACTCCATAAGAAAGTGCCAAAATAGAATGTGTGGCTGAGTGCCAGTCCACTGCTCAATGACAGTTTGCGCTTCTTTAAAGTAAATATGCAATTGGAGGGCAATATAAGGTCAGTTCATGGCAGCTGGCATGTTTCATTACACGATTACCAGGCCAAATAGTTCACAGCCTGCATGTACATTTCAATGCGTGTCGTTGACTGCCTATCCACACTAGTGTGGTGACGGTGCTGCCACCTGTAGCTCGATCTCGTGGCAAATATTGTTGGCGATGGCAAAAAAGGATACTGCTTCAATAGTTGCATTTGTATTCTGCCTAATGTGTTCAGATCATTGCTTTCTTTTTTATTCCAAAAAGGAATGTACCCAATCAGATTGCTGTGCCACGACTGCTGTGACATTTTCCTGACATATGTGACATGTAGAATGTGAGGCATTTATTTTAACATGAGGACTGTATACCAGAATCCATATTGACCGTGATCTCTGTGGTGTCATTATCCCCGTAATGTGCAGTAAATGAACGGAGTAAACTGGTTGCAGTATCTTCCTTGCTTTTCAGCATTCAGATCATGCATTGTGCAAAATAATGTTGTCTTCTAAAAAGTGTATTTAATGCCCTTGCAAATTTTCACATTTAGTATTGGCGGCTATTTTAAAAATAGCTCTCATTGTTTTTAACTTTGATTGGAACAAGTTTGGAGCAAATGCCTTGAAATATGTTTCATCAAGTGGGTTACATTCTTTTTCTTCTCTTTGCTTTTCAGGACATAGGGAGATTCGATGGCATCCAGAGGGTTATTTTTGGAAATGGCTTTGGCTTCTGGTTGCACAAATTGCTATTCTTGGATTCAATTTCCTTTCTCTCACATGGCAAGCTGAGTCTGCCCCTGCAGCGCTACCTTCTCATAGACATCGATGACATCTTTGTGGCTGAGCGGGGCAGTCGCATGATGACCCATGATGTGCAGGTTAATTCCTCTTTTCTGTTTTTAGCATTACCTCGTTGACAATTATATTTTACGATCAAAGGGCTCCAGGCTGGTATTATTGCTTGATGATGTGGTATTGCTTCAATTTGGAAGTATTTTTTGTTTTTTTTAGGCTAACAGAAGCACTGGCAAATGCACTAAAGATTAGGCACGCAAGCTGCTACCATTGGCTGGTCATATGCTGACAGGGTACAGCGCTGTATTTCATGTCTTACGGCTATTTAGACTTTTGGTGCCAGCAAAACATAGTAATGGACCATGAGCTGCATGTTCCTTGTTTTGCTTTCATCAGGGACTCCCTGTACTTGCTGGCTGAAACACAAATATCAGCCCAATTACACTGCAAGAGAGCAGCATCTCCCAGAGATCTTCCAAGACATCAGTGCTCCTGTTTAGAGAAAATTCTGTATTATCCTGGCATGCGTACCTGCCAAGTTTTATGATATTATTAATAATTCCAGATGTTTAGCACTTATTCATAATTGCGATACTATATGATTCCAGTCAATTTGTCATTTTTCACTTGCATCCAATAATTAACCTCATGGTTACCAACTTCAGCACATTTGTTTCTGTGTTGCTTAACATAGAATTTAGCTTTGTATCCCTGATCATGGTTAGAGTGGCCACCATTGTCCTTGCCAAGTGCACCTTGTATGTTGTTGCTGAGTTTCAGTGACAGGATATCGGAAAAGTAATTTCAAAGTGTTTATTTCTTCTTACTCTGTGTTTATTCTTTGTTAATCTGTACATCTCTTACGCAGTATGAAGTCCTGCAAGGACAGAAGTATACATGTTTTGTAGTGGGGACCACTGGGATTTTAAGGTTTTCTACCCTAGTTGACGTAATATCTTGTGGCATTTCAGTACAAAGAAATGCAAGAATTGGTCCTATGGCAATGTCAACAGCGAAAAAAAACTATGACATATTTCTGTTTTGCTTAATAGACCATTCTGCAGTTAAAATCACCTGTTCGTGACACATTTTAATATACGGAATTGGTGCATTTTCTTGCTCAAAAAGAAGAATGAAGGGCAACATTGCCAGTGTTAAAGCATATTTTGGTATGTTTCACATGTTTACTATTTCAGCATCCAAATTACAGTAGTTTTCTAGCTTCGATCTTAGTACTTTTACCAATTCAAGGTTGGCATGTCTGTGTACTTGCTTCTGTAATTCTTTGCAACTTGCTTGCCTATGCACAGTATTTAACATGTCTAAATATTTTTTAGGCACTACTGGATGCACAGCAACAGTTCCGGAAATTAATTCATGGCTTCCGCTTCAATCTTGGCTTTTCTGGCAAATTTTACCATCGTGGATCACACGAGGAAAATAAAGGAGATGATATGCTGCTCTGTGAGTTGCAGGTTCACTTCACTGACATTGAGTCCCTTTATTTCAAGCAAGACTTATTTGTAATGTTGACTGTTTTGCTTTTACCCTAGCTCATGCCCACGAGTTCTGGTGGTTTTGTCACATGTGGAGCCATAGCCAGCCTCATCTTTATGACAATGTGACACTACTAGAGACTGAAATGAGGCTCAATCGTGAGTTTGCCAAGGTAAAAGGATGGTGATTTTCCATTGATAAGGTTCTATATGGAAAACGTAATTGCTTTTGCATAGATCCCAATTCTTGCATAAAGGCATGCTGCAGTTTGAAGTAATGTCGACTAAAGGACAGCTTCCCTATGTTGTTGACAGAAGCACCGTATCCAGACAGACTCTGGCTATTCAGTAGCACCTCATCATTCCGGTGTGTACCCTGTTCATGAGCCCTTATACGATGCCTGGAAGAAGGTCTGGAACATACGTGTAACCAGCACTGAGGAGTACCCACACCTTAGGCCAGCTAGGCTGCGCCGGGGGTTTGTCCACCGTAACATAATGGTGAGTTGGCTGACACTGGCCGCTGTCTAGCTTAGTTATGAAGTAGCATGCATCATATTCATTGCAGTTTGTCACCATTTCAAATGAGAACAAAGACTGGTTATGCATCTTGAAAATAAGGACAGAGACTGCTTATGCTTCTTGTTGTTGCATTATTTTGCAGCTTATGTTTTCCAGTCTTTTGGATACATTGTATTTAGAATCGTACTGAACGTGAATTTTTTATATTGATACACTGATGTACAGTAAATCCTAGTCATGAAGAAATTGTTCTATGCACTAAGCTTTTCATGGCTCTGACTGGTATATGCATTTTAGACTGGATTATATTGAGTGGTGTGTGCCAGACTTGGCTAAGTACAGTAAGGAAAGCAGGAAGTTCGCAAGGTACATTTCTGCATACCACTGCCTCGCCTGCAATGAAGGAAGGAAAAAAAGATTTTTTTTTTCTTTCTGCCATGGTGTCCTGTATGCTTTAGTGCTGCAGCAGACACCAAGGCAAGCCATGCTGTACAAAGTGTAGAGTTTCTTGCTAAAGTTACTGTGGAACTGCAATCATTCAACTACTATGGGAATGATGGTTTCTTCATGCTTATGGCTTGAGACATTCTTGTGGCTTTGTTTACTATGCTTCATCCGCCTTTAATTGTCTAAATTTCGAAGAAATCCTACTTTTTTAAGCACAAAAGGGGATAAGATGGCATATATGCATAATCGCTACCATTTGTTGTTTGTAATGCAATATTTTCTTTAAACAATTTCATTTGCAAAGTTGCAAAGCCATACGAAGCCGGCAGGACTATGTTTAGGCAGGTCCATGTAGTAGCCATCATTCCCATGCTGGCTGAACTGCCAGGCTTGCAGCTGCCATAAATACTAGCGCCAGAGTTCTCTCTAGTAATTGTTGTAGGAAACTCAATAATGGCAAGAGCATCTCAAAAAAGTTTGTGTGCATAAACATCAGCTCGCACAACCTGTTTAGGTCTACGTGCACCGGTTAATGAGCATATAATTTCACAATGTCAGCTTGTTCACCTAATAGCTGATCAGCATTTTTCCCACTAAAGCAAGTTCCTATATTTAAAAAAAGAAGACTTGTTTTAGTTGTCAGAATTTATAAGACTTTCATATTGAACTACATGCTATATCGAACTCACAGGCTCTTTTTTGTGATATCCGTATGAATGTGCGGTAATCCCTCGTTATAACGAAGTCAGCGGTATGGTGAAAAAATTCGTTATAAGTGGTAATTGGTATGAGCGACCACTCGAGTAAAGCTAAAGCAGTTGATCTTTAATTGTCCCACAACTGTGAGGAAGTCAAAATACAATGTATTCAGTGAAGCAAAAGTTTATTCAGGTGAAAAAAATGCAGTGAGCTTTGGCTGTTTCAAGTTCTTACCGTGCGCGAGCAACCCCTGCTCTGATTTGACCAAGCATTACACAACGTCGTGGTTGCTGCCCATGCAGTCAACCTTATTTCGCCGCAGGCATAGATACTCCCGCGTCTGCACCATAGTCGGCACTTCACGTGGCTCTTTGTCTGCCAGTCCTTTGTTCTCGTCGGGGCCACCAACAATGTCAATTATTGTTGCGACTTGGGGTTCGAAGACATGGGATCCTCTTTCCTCATGGTGGGGTAAGTGAACGTGAGGCTGGGTCCGATATTCAGGACGTTAGACAAACACGTATATATTCACACATGTAGAAGAAAATGCAAAGTAATACAAAAAGTTGATGAGGAAGTGGTAGTTGCCGATCACTCCCGCCGTCCGTAGCTCCTTTATTGCGTGATCATTGTTTAGTCACTTCCCCCAATCCGGTGTCAGGAGGCCGATGACATCAGGTCCCACCAATCCGGAGGTAGGTTGCCCCTCCCTAAAAGGGGAACTTAGTCAGAAACGCACGCACGTCCTGGGCACAAACAGGGAAAGGAGGGGAACGTATGCTGACTCCGATCGTATTCTGACAGGTGATGGCCGGATCATCACACTGACCATGTCTCCGTCTTGGACACGCCGGTTTGTGCTGCTGACAGGTGACAGCCATATCATTTTACTGACCGCGTCTCCTGCTTGGACGCGTCAATTTGTGCAGCTGACAGGTGACAGCCGCATTATTGCTAATTGCTCAAGCCTCTCCTGGACGAGGTATTCCCATGCTGGTCATAATTCATCCGTGTCGAAAACCATTTTGACGAGGCCGTCGGCCTGTTCCTCATAATCGTGCGAGCCGTGACCAAAGGGTTTCGCAGGGCAAACGGCCGATCACAACAGTATCACCGCATCTGTCGCTGGGGTGTACACAGGAGCAGCAGTGTCAGCCCATTCGAATGTTTTGAAGTCCCCTTCTACCTCTTGGCCAGCAATTTGTTGCTACCAATTTAACCAGACGTGCGGCAGATTGCTGTAAGTCTGGTCATCATCAGGGTCGTTGACGATGGTGGGGGAAAAGCCAGCATTCCAAAGCAGTTGGCGACCTTCGAAGGTGTGAGTTAAAAGTTCAGCAAATGGATCGCACCAAGCAAATCAGTGTTGTACCTCTTGCTGGCATCATACGCTGTGAGCATACGCTGCAAAAGAGCCTTGCGGTGCAGCTTCCGGGTAGTCTCAGTGATGCCCTGATCCATCGGTTGCAATACCGCGTTTTTGTTTGCAGCCAAAAATTCCAAAGCGATCGCCTTGAGGTCGTTGATCTTCCCGTGGCTTTGACAATTGTCAATTATGAAAAGCACTTGCCGATTCTTTGCGTCGAACCATCGATCCAGAAGGCACACGAAGTCTTCAAAAAGAGCAGCAGTCATCCATGCTCGCTTGTTACTTCTTTAGATGCATTTCTTGGGAATAGCTGCATTTCGGAAGCACTGTGGCTTCTCCGCCTTCCCCTGTATCAACAAGGGAAGCTTGTCCTTCCCTGTCGCATTAGCACCAAACAGCACCATGACACGTTCCTTGCTCTGTTTTCCTCCAGATGGGGATCCGCCAGTGGTAATGAACGGGCAATTCGGTAGCATCTTATAGAAAAATGCAGCCTCATCTAGGTTGTAGAGGTCTTTGTCTTCATACTTTTCAAGTAGAGCTTGGAGCCGATGTTGCCGTATGTCTGCAGTGCCACGGTTCATGGCTGCGCATTCGCTAACGATCAACTTTGACGTCACACCCTGTCATTTCTTGAACCGCTCAAGCCAGCCATTGCTGCACTTGAGTTCTTTATGCTTCGGCTTTGAGCTTCCGCTTTTGCAGTAAGTGCTGGTCCATGTCTGTGGAGATTTGCACTCCTGGTTTTCTTCAGCCATTGTAGAAGTAAACCTTCTACTTCGGAGTATTTCGAATCGCGATTCCTCTTTCTTTTCGCCAAGAAGGTCTTTTCAAGGTCATCCAGCACAGCTTCCTTGTTTTTCAATACAGTTGATAAAGCAGACAGGGGTATGCCAAATTCCTGCGTGATGTAAGTTTTCCGCATGCCACCTTCTTCCACTTCAGAACTTTCAGCTCCAAAGTCAGACGCTTTCACCCAGAGACTGACAGAGCCATTTATCACTGTAGACCACAAAAGCACACGCGAGGCAAGCCTATCGAAGCACCCCAAATAACACACAATCACATGGCCTGCAGCACGGATCCAACTGCATGTGCCGTCTGCGCCAAAGTGACTGAACGCGGCTGGCGATGCAGAAGGCAGAAGCTTCAAAATGTTGTCAGGGCATCTCGCTTTCCTCGTCAGTGCGCACTGATGATGGCGACGGTTGCAATGGTGGGCTTGGCATCGGCTTCACATGTAGCGGAAGAAAGGCAATTGCAGTTGTGGAGACCAAGAAGCAGGAACTATGGAAAGGCACCCATTGGTGGAAGATTGTGCTCGGGAGGGCAGGCTGGAAGAGGGCAGCTTTGAAGGAGCAGCAACGTCAAAACTGGCAGCGAGGAGGCAAGGAAAGAAGCTGACATGAAGGCGAGTGAGACGGGTGACTGGCATCCAAATGGCTTGCAGACTGGAGAGTGAATGAGGAGGGTAAGTTACGTGGGGGGGAGGCGCGTTTATGGTGGGTGCAGAGGTCACGGAAGACTACAAGAGTATCACGCTGGAAAGTGCCGCAAATGCCGTGGCTCGAGTCTGAGGTTGTGTTCGTTGTGCTCAAAAAACGATTAGCCGCTCATTGTGGGTACATAGCCCGATTGTGAAAACTGAACAGTTTTGCAGTAGCTGCACTTTGCATGATCGCTGGGCAATTTTTTTCTGAGGTGTGCAGCCGCGAAGCTTGCAAAACGAGTATTTTGATGCACCCTTGTCAACAACACTGTGCTAATTTTACGGTGCGAGTGCCGGTGTTTGCACACCGCCACGTCTGCGCCATTTATAAATGTCTAGGAACAAATTCTATGACTCTACCATGCATTTAGACCGTTTGTCTACAGTCAGATGGCACGAATGGAGAACGACCTGCTCGAGAAAATCACCGGGAAAACACGATCTTGCGTTGACCTGTCATGTTGACAGCCTGACTCATAACTGGCGACGCTTATATTTTTTGTGCTTTTCGCAAGTTATCGGTCAATTTGGGCCGTCAAAAGTGCAACGAAACTAGGGGCGGTGTTTTATTGCGATGCAGGTCAATTATGGCGAGCAAATTTCTAGGCCGGCTTCCCCAAAGTTGTCTTCCCAATTTGTTAACGTTGCTCCTCACATCGAACATGGCACTTATAATCGTAGGGACACTTCTTTCGTGCTTTTCGGCACGTTTCAGCACCAGAAGTGCTCTTTAAAGTACTAAAACTCATAGAGTGCACCCCAGGAATGCTATGGCGCAAGTCTGCCCGCAGTCTTTTGGCCACTTTTCGGCATACAAGAGACCGCGGTGTTCTGGCATGGCAAAGCATCAGGAAAACTTCATTTTCGTGTGGATTCTATCACAGGGAACACCAGCGATGCGATTGCGGCCGATATTAATGGCTCGGGCACGGTGCACCATGGAATTTTGCAGCTTTCATTCACTCCGCAGTAAACAGCTGGAAGCACACGGCACTCACTTGGTACCCGTTACTAAGCATTCATTGGTCGTGGGTTTGGTACTTTTGTGGCCTGTCCTGTGCTTGCATGAAACTAATTTGTCGGCAGTATTAATTTGACACTGCATGTGCAAAAGGGCCGCTGCCACTCGGCGGCGGCAATGTTTCTGCTCGCCACTTCACTCTAAACGGGTCAAGCTCTTCGTGCACTTCGAGTAACGCGGCTTAAAATGCATGCGTTTGGGTCTGGACCGGAAGAAATTTGAATAAAGTGATATTTTGAGTGAAGCGATTGCGTCATAACGAGGGATCACTGTATTTGACTGTCCGTACTTCCATTGTCAAATCACCTTCTCACATTGGAAAGTCCAGAATATTTAAAGTACTCTATTTACTCGATTCTAACGCGCCCTCGATTCTAATGCGCACCCGTTTTCCGCAACCAAAAAGAAAAAGACACTCGATTGTAACGTGCACCCGTTTGCCGTGACCTAAAAAAAGAAAAGTCCATTACAGTACCGCGCACCTCATTCTTTCATACATAAATACAACTTTCTCTCTCTTGGAAAAAATGAACATTTCTCCCAATTCACTAAAGTTGCGATAAATAAAAAAAGTCATAGTTTCGCCCGAAAGGTGAAGCATCGAAGTATGAAGCATACTAGCTAAATTAACAAGCATGGTATCACGCGTGCACAAGCAAACATGAACACGTCTCGCTCAATGACTGCGGAAACCCTGTAAAACGCTGGAGCGAGGAAGTGCAGTAGCAGGAGTGAGGGAATTGACCTTTGTGCGGTCTCTCTTGATTCAACATGAACTAAGCAACGAGAACACAGCGCGATACGCCTAGATGCGTAGACTCTTGTGTCTATCGCAGATCGCTTTCAAGATGAGGGCCATGCGGTCGCGCCGTACGTAGCAGTCGCCAGTGTAGAACGCCTCTCCTGTTTGCGCCAGTCCCCCACACAAGTTTCGGAAACTCCGAACGCCTGTGATGCGGCCAGATTTCCGTCTGTCTCCGCTTACATGATCGCTTTCCTTTTAATTGTGGCATCGTGATGAACTCGGCTTGTCTTTGCACTCGACAATTCCATGCTGATAGAGCAAACGCTGTAAGCGGGAAGACGGACGGTGCACTAACCTAAGCCTAAGGAAACATTGCCTAAGCACACGTACTGCAGGACATGGAGGAAGCTACGGCAGCTAAGCTTGAAGCGCGTACAAGGCGACCATTTTGAAATGCTGATGGCGATGTGTTAACACAGATTTAAGGTCGTACTCAATTGTAATGCGTACACAATTTTCGGACCCGTTTTATTGGAAAAAGTGCTCGAGTAAATACTGCAATTGATTTATCAAAATTAATGGTGTCCGGAATATGGAGCACGTATTTGTGCCATCATGTGGATGGCTTGTTAACTGCACATCTTGCTTGACCTGCTTGCCAATAGATGATTCTGTGGACAGTGCATCTACAGCTGCATGCCAGCTGTAGGCAATGTGCAATGAGAATCTGCAGGGAGACCTGCTTTCGAAGCGTGTAGAAGCAGAATGTGCTTTCAATGAATGTAGTGCATATTGTCTGCATGCAATTAGAGCAGCTATTCGGGAAAAAATACTGAGTGTCACTATTGTTCAGAAGTTTCCTGGAATTATACATGTGGTACCGAAGTTGTCTTAAAAGTTTTTCAGGAGTACCTGTTAATCATTTCACGAGGAAGTATTTAACCTTCTATGTGGCGGCGTTATTGTTTTGTAACGTACCACTTTCTACCCAGCCTCTGAGACCCACAAGCTAGTTCATGCACAAGCTAGTATCATTTTACTAATGTGCTGAGCGGCTGTTTTGTAATGTACCTATCTTTCAAGGTTCTTAGTTAAGGCTTTCTCCTCCAGAGAGCAACACCTGTGAATTTTGCATCAAGGCAGAAGCACGCGAGCTCATTGACGAATTTTCTTCAAGTTTGCTTTTGTTAACTGCCTTTATGCTTGTCCTAGCTGCATGAACAATAATATTATGTTCATAAGGAGCAATAAAAGACCGACATGTGATCCTTATTTTAAAGTCTTGGCATTTCTTACAAACGTGAAGCATTACAATTCATGTTCGTGGCCGTATGGTAACGTTGCTCGAAAGTGGGTAACATTTGGTCTTGTTTTGTCAGAGGTTGTATGTTTCCAGATTTTTGTGTAGCCTGGCAGTGTGGGCTGGGCAATATTATTGTATTTCTTTCTTTTACGTGCCCACACTAATTTATGTCTCTTAGCCGCAGGCACTCTGTAAAATTATATGTGATGGCAGCAATCAGAAATACAGGCATGAACATTTTTAATAGCGTAGCTTTTCACACAATAACGAAGGCACTCACATTGCCGTTTGTGTTTGGTTGATAACATTCCGTGTTAGTGGTTGTAGCATTCGGACTTTTTACTGAAATGTTCTAATTTGGCCCACTATTCTCTGCATAAACTGAGTCCAATTTTTTTAATATGTTTAGCATTCTCTGGGAACTTGCCCTGATTCTGCGTGATTGTCTAACTTATTTAGTGGCCAACCCCGAAGAATAACACAGCCTCTAACACGGACCCAAAAGCAGAAGACAACTGGTACTACTTTGAGTGCCATTTCCTGAAGGACAGGTTCAGAACCCCGTGCAGTGTCTGCATGCTCAATGAATAAATAGTCCACCTATCATACTCCACCCATAAAACACATAACGTCACCTGTAAGACATAGTGCAACATAGTGCCATAAATAAGCACCTCTGAAAGCATGCTAAACACTTCTTTGATAGCAACCGGGATTGGTTCTTCATAAGTTTTTATATAGTTGAATGCATGAGTTTGGTACAAATGGCCAACAGTACCTGTTCAGTGCATAGCATATTGACATGATTCTAACACGCCCCCAAATCTAACGCACACCCAATTTTGGGGGCTTAGACTAACACCTGAATGTAACATGCACCCGAATGTGACATGCACCTGAATTTAATATGCCCCCAATTTCTAAAAGAGAAATACAGGGAACCCTCACTTGAGTGAACTTCAAGGGATCCAAGGGAATAGTTGACTGAAAGTTCACTAAACTGAATGTTCGCTAGAATATGGAACAGCATAGGGCACAGCAGACATCGAGTCAAAAGTGTGAAATGCAATTTATGGAGTTATGCACATCAATATATACCAAGTGCATAACAGTTGCATTGCCGCCTAGCTCATTTAAAATATATATATATAATTTTCATTTGCACTGGTGCTCTTAAAGCACAAGAAGTAACAAAGCTGTCCAGAGAGCCTTCGTTTTTGTACGCTTCCTCTGGCACAGCTTCTTGCTGAGACACAGTCTCGCAACTTTCCAACGCATCCTACAGCCTCGGCTAGGATTACAGGATTTGTACCTGCCTCTGTTGTTGCATCTTCCTCGTTGCACTCTTCTTTGGGACGAGCATTGGAAATAATTTCCAGACCTGATATTTCAGCACAGGTAACCAGCTCACTGTCACACTGCACATAGCCGCCACTGGAGGAGCGATTTGGGGGTGGCGGGCACTGGCTACGCCAGTGTTGCAGAGCACAAAACTTCGTTGAACTGATTTTTAAAATGAGCCCGGCTCCACTGATGAAGTTTGCTCAACTGAAATATTCGCTATTCAGAAATTTGTTTAACTGAAAGAGTTTTGGATTGAACGCATAGGAAAACTGCTGGGGATTTTCTAAAGGTTCGTTATTCTGAAATATTCGTTCAGCTGATGTTCGTACACCTGAGAGTTTACTGTATAGCATGTCCTCAAATTTGCAATCAGAAAAAAATGAGATGAGCAGAATTTACTTTCACAGTAGGGAAACTGCTTCCTTTAAATGTGCTTTCATAATGAAAGCAGTGCATCATCGTCGGAAGTTTGCATTTCATTGGTCATAGATACCAAGTACACAAGGCGGTCTATTTGAGTGATCACTTTTACAGATGCTGCTATCACTTTTAGAGGACATTTCCTTCAAGGAAATGTGCTCCGCTGTAATTTTGTGATGGCGATGATGCTGAGTCTGACGGCTCTGACAGTAGGCATTTCCAATGCCGCAAGCTCGGTAGGTTTCGTATTTGATTGTAACACACAAACACTTTTTCAGACTCATATTTTTTTATAGAGGTTGACAGTTAGTTCATGTAAATATAGCACCTAGCAATAGTGACAAGCATAGATTTGCATTACATTGTGGTGCAATGCTACCAAACAACATACCAATTTATAATTTATTTCTCTAAGAAACAAATTTGTTCTTGCATAATGATTTAGTAGGAACAGTATGCCAGCAATAAATTTTTTCTCTTATTTTCCCGATATATGGCACCGTAGAGGATTAAACACATTGAGGAGTCGAGGGCTCATGACTGCTGTTTGCGGTAATTGAGTTGAAGAGAATCAGTCACTAGAGTCAAGGTCTTTTGTTTTTCCATTAGTGGCTAATGCTAAGAGCCACTGTAGCCTCCTGCATGGAACCAGGGCTAGAGCAGATTTCAGGACTAAAATACTTACTGTATTTACTCGATTTTAACGCGCCCTCGATTGTAACGTGCACCCGTTTTCCACGACCAAAAAACAAAAAAGAGTACGATACAGTGCACCTCGTGCTTTCATATAGAAATACTATTTTCTTTAATTTGGAAAAAACAAATTTGTTCCCAATACACTAAGTTGTGATGAATAAAAACTCAAATGGAAGTGGCGTACCTTGCCGCCAAGATTTTCACTGCGCCGGTATGAGTCGCAGGGGGCAATAGATATCACTCGATGCCGCTATCAGACAACTCCTTATCACTATCAACAGACCAAAGCATTTCATCCTCGGTGCCGTCCATGGCATTCGAAATCCTGCACTTTTTAAAGGCCCTATTGACCATAGCAGACGGGATCGTGCACCATGCATCTTTCACCCATCCAGCAAAGTCCTGCAACGAGGCACTCTTCATTTCATTGGTGGGCGTGAATTCGTGACAGTCACTGACAAGCTATTCGGTGTAGAGTGCCCAAATTCTATCTTTCACTGGCTTGTTCAAACAAACATCGAGTGGCTGGAGCTGCGATGTTATGCCGCCGAGTATCATGAAAAGATCGTCTGTGCATGCAGCCAGCTTGTCCTTGATGCGCTGCTTAAGGTGGCACCTGAACGTGTTGAGCACAAGCATCCCATGCAGACCCAAACTGCCGCCGAGTCTCTTCCACCAAACGTTATCAATCCAATCAGTGACCAAGTCCATGGTCATCCAACCTTTTTCATTTGCGCACACAATCGCACCACTCAGAAACACGATTCCTTTCGGGTGCGTCTTCCATCTGAAGATAAGATACGGGGGCAGCTTGTGCCCATCTGCAGTGCAACAAAGCATTGCAGTGACTCTAGTTTTTTCGTTGCCGGAAGACAAAACATGCACTTGCTTCGCCCCCTTCTTTTCAACAGTTGTGGTGGCAGGCATGTCAAAGTAGAGCGGCGTCTGATCGGCATTTCCAATCTGTCCAAAGTGGTAGCCGTTTCTATGGTGCAACTTCAAAATGTACCACTGAAAACTGCGCAATTTCTCTTCATATTCTTTGGGCAATTTTTGGCATATCCCTGTTCGGCTTCGAAGAGAAAAGCCTTTTCTTTTAGTAAATTTGATAGCTTTGAAGTCACTCCGCCTTAGCCCTTTCTGTAGGGCTAACCGCATCGCCCGTACTCTGAGCAGATCGGTCGTCACAGGCTGCTGTGCCGCTCGCTGCACTTGCACGTATTTCGCGAGCAGCTCTTCTATTTCGGCGAAGCAGCCCTGCTTCGGTACACTGAAACCCTTCCTTGTTGCTTTGCTGGCGAAAATATTCTCCTTCTGTTTGCGCCAGTCCCGCACGCAAGTTACGGGAACTCCGAATGCCCTTGATGCGGCCCGATTTCCGTCCGTCTCCGTGCACATAACTTTCCTTTTAAATGCGGCATCATGGTAAGCTCGGCGTGTCCTCGCAGTTGACGCTTCCATGCTGATTGAATAAACGCAGAAAACGGGAAGACAGGCGGTAGACTAGGTTACGCCAGCGCCTGGTTACACATACAACATGGAGGTATGCACATGGAGGAAGCTACCGCAGCTAGGCTAGAAGCGCATGCGAGGCGGCCATTTTTTGAATTCTGATAGTGATATGGTAATGCGGATTTAGTGTCATACTCTATTCTAATGCGCATGCAATTTTTGGACCCGTTATATCGGGAAAAAGGTACGTGTTAGATTCGAGTATATACGGTAAATTTATTGAGAGCGAATAGTGGTTCTGTGCTGTTGTCTTCCACATAGACAGTATATTGCAAATTCTCTCCCTGATTTTGTGTTGGTTGACTCCCCCCCACCTTTTTTTTCTTGGCACCGTGGCAAATTTGTTCGTGTGCTTGAACTTGCAGGTACTGCCAAGACAGACATGTGGCCTTTATACTCATACCATCTTCCTTGAGCGATATCCAGGTGGCAGAGAAAAATTGGACAGAAGCATTCATGGTGGTGATCTGTTCTACTTGTTTGTTTACAATCCGGTAAGAAACAAGTCTATAGATATATGTTACTGTTGGAAATTACACTACCTGGGGAATGCAGCAGCATTTATTAGTATACAGCTGCTCTCTGAGAATGTACCTTGCTTGAAAATGGCTTGTGCAGTCTCTTTTCTTTTCTTTTTCAGTCTTTATTTTTTTCTTTTTCTTTTTTGATACTACAGCATAAGCTGCATATAACATAGGTCACCAGAGTCGCGGATATCCACACTATAAGTGGTACCACACTATAACCAAAACATTTTTCAAAGGCTGCACATTTACAAAATGTGCCCAAGTAGCTGCGCATATCCGAAAATCGAAGCATGCGATCGGGATGTTGCATTCGTCTATGTTTACGAACATGGAAAAGTTCATGATCATGGACCTGCCGTCTTTGCATAAAGCAGACAAAGTGGCAATAAAAAAGAGAGAGAGAGCAACATTGGGGAGAAAGTTGCCCACTGGTTTTCCAGACCTGCTGGATTATTAGAAATTCCATGCACTGCCACCAACTCCACAGAACTAATCTAGAATCGCGACCAAAATTTCGGACGGCATACAGGGTTTCGTTTGATTTCTCGGACTGATCCATGTGTGAACGATGTTGAAAACTTTGGTTGCGGATTCCTGGCGAGATGTGCTAATTAGGCCCAGCTGGCTGGGGTGTCAGGTGGCATGCCATTGCGGGAAGCTTGCCCTTGATATGTTCGTACCCATAGATGATTACATAGAGATTGGGCGAGCGAGCACGTGCGTGGGCTGAACCGATGGCATCATGTGTGAAGTGGAGTTTGGTTTCTGAAGCAGTCGGCTGCGGCAACTACTGCGAACACCAACTAAGTTTGTATGTGCATGTACTGGTAGGAACGGCAGAAGCTTGTATGTGGACATCAAGCCTAAAAGATGTAACTAAATTCGCAGAACACCCCTTAAACTGACAGTCAAGGTTGTACGCGTGATATCTACAGTTCACGATGATGTGTATCGCAATGGGTGCACACAAGCTGAAGCCGTCGTGCATGCCACTAATAAGTGGCCAAGCAAAGGCTGCTGCATCACTTAGGCAACCACCACGCGCCCCCATCACACTGCAGCTGCTTTTCTTCATTCCTTTCTTTTTCTTTTATTTTCTTTCATTTTTTTTTTAAGCATCTCCTGCTTTACCCTCCCATTGGTGGGCACACCTCGTTGAGAAGTGAACTTGTTACTGTGCTTGTCTGTGGGGTTTTCCAGCGAAAACCGCATTATAACTGGTACTTAGTCTTGTGCAGCTGCACTATAAGCAGTATAGGTATACAGGAAGTTCTATGGGAGGCTAAACGGGAGTGGGAAGAGGCCCCGTTATAGCCTGTTCTTCCCTATAAATGGTATCGCCGTCAACTCAAATGTGAACAGTGGAGCATCTGGCTGAAGGTGCAGTATGTTTTTTGAAGGTGCAGTTATTTTTTCCCGTTTTCCTACAACACCGTTATTCTTACTAGGCGATTTTAATTTTCCAAATTTAATATAGAATACGCATCCACCCACCATAAAGCCTTTTTACGTTCAGGCTAAAGATTTCTGTGAACTGTGTTCCCTGTTTTCATTTTCCCAACTTGTGACTCAGCCTACCAGATCATCAATCAGAACCGCTAACATGCTTGATTTAATCCTAACTAATCGACCAGAACTTGCTTCCTCTATAACATACCTACCTGATATTAGCGACCATACCTTACTGACATTCGGTTTAAAAGTCTGCTATCCCAAAAGGACAAAAGTTAAGAAAGTAACACTCGATTACAAGAAAGCCAACTTTGAAGCCATTAACAATGAACTATCGTCATTTATTCAAACATTTTTTGTTGATTTTGAGAACCGTACGGTCCAGTCAAATTGGGATATATTTGTAGACCAAGTACGCCTATTAACTGAAAAGTTCATTCCTAATCGCATCATTACTTCAAATCCTCAATCCCCTTGGTACAACTCTTATATAAAGCGCCTATCTAACAGAAAAAAAACGTCTCTATCACTAAAACAACTTGGAAAACCTATAACGTTGCCAATCATCTGTACTTAACTGCACTAAAAAATGCTAAAGACAATTACTTATCCCATACATTACCTGACATGCTTACGACAGATATCCTAAAGTTTTGGCGCGTCATTAACCCGTCTTCTGATAGCTCAATCACCTTGAAAGATGAGTCAGGTAAAGTTATTCCAAGTGAAGCTTGCGCAAACATTCTCAGTGAATCATTTGCAAATAATTGTTCCACTTCATCGAACATTGATCTACCACACACAGAACACTACAACTATCTCATTATGCAACCCATAGCTCTTGACTTTGCAGGTATTGCTAGGCTGATTGATTTGCCTTTAAACTCGGCTCCCGGTGATGATACCATTAATAGTAAATTTTTGAAAAACACTAACACATACAGTTCTGTAATACTTGCTAATATTTTCCAGCAATCAATAAACACATGTACTCTGCCTGCTCAATGGAAAATAGGGAAGGTGGTTCCGTTGCATAAGTCTGGTAACAAAAGCTCACCCCTGAATTACCGCCCGATTTCGCTTACCAGCACCTGTTGTAAACTTCTTGAACATGTTATATTTACTAATCTCGTTAACTTCCTTGACTCGAACTCATTTTTCACCTCTGCTCAACATGGTTTTCGCAAAGCATTCTCATGTGAAACCCAACTAATATTTTTCACTCATAGATTACACTGTATTTTTGATTGCGCCTCCTGTGCCGACTGTGTATTTTTAGACTTTAGCAAAGCATTCAACAAGGTTTGCCACAAACTGCTGCTATTCAAGCTGAGTCTTTTAAACCTTGACAGTAACCTGCTGAAATGGATTGAGTGTTTTCTTACTAACCGTCATCAATTTGTTACTGCGAATAATTGTGATTCATCATTGACTGAGGTTCGTTCTGGTGTGCCTCAGGGATCATTACTAGGACGCCTACTTTTCCTGATTTATATTAATGACCTACCTTCTTCATTGACATCTCACATTCACTTGTTTGCTGACGATTGCGTGATATATCGTGAAATAATTACTAACGACGACACTAATGCTCTTCAGTATGACTTGGACTATGTGATTGATTGGTGTAACACTTGGCTTATGGAACTTAATATTAATAAATGTAAAGTTATGCGCGTGCAGTGGAACACCAGTACTCTTCCTACTTACTATCTAAATAAAATTCCTCTAGAACCCGTTAAATCATACAAATACTTAGGAGTTCATATAACAGCAAAACTAACCTGGAACATTCACACTGAGTACATAATAAGTAAAGCTAATAGCATGCTCGGTTACTTATGCCATAAGTTTTCCAAAGCACCACCATCCTTAACACGTTCACTGCGTCGTGGCCCACCGGTGGGTCACGCAACGCAGTCCAGCCGTGCTGGCGCAAACAACAAGGCGTTTCTTGCAGTGCGGCGACGACATGCTTCCACAAATGCATGAAAATGCGTTTCCACTATCATATCACAGATGGCGGTAGAGATACAAAGCGCGCCTGTATTTATTGACATTGGCGCTTGCAATGCGTCTGATGATAAAGCTGACGGCTATCAGGAAACGGCGAAGAAAATGTTCCAGCTACCCGCTCGAGCCTTTTGTTCGGGCGCTTTCCACATGCGCAACATGCTTTTGAAAAGCGCTCACAATGTGTGCAAGAGCTCAGCTGAAGAATTAGTCAGTCCTATTCGCAATAACTTGGGTCACTCTCAGTACCAAGCCTCGTGGTCCTCATCCTTGTACTTTCCATTTTTTACGAGCATTCAAAAATCGTGATGGACTGTCAAAAATTCGACGGAGGTACAGAAAACCAGAAGAAAAGACCCTGCGGTGGAAGCGGATTCGCCGGGTCACACGGCAGCCCAAATACGTTGCCATCCACTTCGTGCGGCACAACTTCTGCTCCAGCGAATGTTGAGTGTTCAAGCAGCGACGATGACAGCCTCAAAGAGTTATTCGAAAGTTCTTCTGAACTGTGGGATGGTGAGTCAAGCGGTTGCAGTGAAGTGGTATCTGAGGATTCGGAAAACGGTGATGTCCAGGCTGCATTACCTGCCGAAAACTGGAATGCGATAACGACTAGAGTTAGAGCGATGTCATATTCGAGCCCCCCTGTGCTAATCAGCCTCCCGACTAGCAACGATGCTCTCAGCTTGTTTTCTCTTTTTTTGACTGATAACATTTGGGACATGATGGTTCGTGAGACAAACAGGTATGGGAAGCAGTACATAGACTCGAACGTCCTACAAGAGAAATCGCGCGTGAAGAAATGGACTGAGACAAACGTGCAAGAAATGAAAGTGTTCGTTGGTGTACTGATCTGCATGGGTCTAGTAAGGCTTCCTAATCTGCAGCACTACTGGGCAAGAAGCGATCTGTACGGCGTAAACTGTATTCGCCAGAACATGGCCCGCGACCGGTTTCTGCTGCTACTAAGGTTCTGGCATTTCGCAGATAACGAGAAACCCAGCGCACAGCAGGATCGCCTCTATCGTATTCGACCTTTGATCGAAAAAATGAATCGCAATTTCTGCTCAGTGCTGGAGCCAGGCAAAGAGATTGTCATTGAGGAAACGATGATTCCGTGGCGTGGGCGTCTCGCCTTTAGGCAATACATCCCTGGTAAAGCCCACAAGTATGGAGTCAAGCTATACAAGGCCTGCACAAAGGAGGGCTATACATTGAAAGTGCAAATATATGCCGGAAAATCTGGCGCCACAGCGGGCATGGGGCATGCCGAAGAAGTAGTAGTAAATTTGTTGGCTGGCTTCACCGGCTGTGGTCGCACACTTTTCGTCGACAACTTCTACGCTATCGTCACGCCTCTTGAAAGATGATACATTTTTATGTGGCACTCTCCGATCGAACTGAAAGGGGCTTCCGAAAGAAGTTACACAAGCTACAGTAAATAAAGGGGAAGTCGTTGGTCTTGAATCCCACAACGGCGTAAAGGTGCTGAAGTGGTTGGATAAACGGCCCGTTCTCATGATGACAACGGTTGCTGAGCATGACGCCAGCCTTGTTGATACCGGAAAAAAAAACGAGAAAGGGTGAGTCGATTATGAAACCGCGCAAAGTCCTCGACTACAACGTGGCGAAAAAGGGCGTAGACTACAGTGACCAGATGACGTCCTACTACTCCTGCCTACGGAAAGGGCTCAAGTGGTATAGGAAAGCTGCGGTGGAGCTCATCGTTGGAACTGCAGTTGTAAACGCATGGGTTGTCCGTTCAATGGTGGACGGTAAAACGTCGCCAATCATCGAATTCCGCGAGGAGTTGGCACGCGCACTCTTCGCCACAGCTCACATTGAGACCGAAAGGACACGCGGAACAAAGTGCGCCCATACGCTGGAAAAGGCTGATGGACCTGCACGGTCTGACCGAAGGAGATGTACTGGATGCTACGCATCGCTGAGAGCTCGCAGAAGTCCAAAGCAGGCAAGGGTAATGGCGAAGAAAGTTGTTACGTTTTTCGCAGATTGCGCGGGAAGGCCATTTATGTGCTTGCCATGTTTCAATCTTCTGCACGAGTAGAACTCCTGAACATAGACTATGTTTTAGACATCGTGAGCTGGTGGCACGTAAGACGTTTAGTTGCAAATGCTGTGATTTGAACTGTTTTTTTTTCTTCCGAAAGTTATTCTGGAAGTACTTCAATAAAATGTCGAGTTTGAGGTCTTGTTCTTGAGTCTTGGTGCTTAGTGAATGCTGAAACGCAGGGTCACGTGACTTTGCCCTACAAAGGGTAGTTGGTCGGTGGGTAGTAAACGTAGCAGGCAACGGCTTCAAAACGCAAACTCTTTATTGTGGAAACTTGTGCATGCCCAGGAATAGAAAGAAGAATCGAGGGTGCGAGAGCAACAAGCGCTTCTGGCACTTGTTCGGACCAGAACGACCGAAACTCTTGGCCGCACTCTAGTTACATAAAGTAGAAATTTTGCAGACCGAAAGGGCGCCGCTTTTCAAGGACATCCTTGAGAATGCGCTTCAGTCGCGTTCACTGGGGATGAAGCGAGCAGAGTCGCGGTAATAAATGACTCGATAAATTCTCCAGATGCCGTATGCTACGAAGATCCATTATCCATCTTGTTTTTATGATCCATTTGGTCCTTCACGTCAGGTCATTATTGTTTGATGACGTAGCCGTGCCGTTCAAACGTCCGTGGGAAGCGACCTGACTATTGGATCATTGCCGACTGGACCTCACTATTGGATGCACCTTGCAGCCCATATTGAACCACAGCGCGCAACGAATGGCGAACGCTATCGTCAACGCGGGTATCTGCTGCTTTTCATTTCTGTGATTGGTCGAGAGCTGCTTTCGTCTGATGATCCCGTCAGGCTTACGTCACGCGAAATGGAGCGGAAGATGGACAATGTATTCTTATAAAACGCGGCCCCAGTGAAGCAACTTCCTAGAAGTGCACGGGCCAAGTGAATCACGTGATGATTTTCTTCGCTAGCATACGTGATTGAAGTAACCCGCGCAAGCTGCGACCGAAAATGCCGGTAGAGCCATCTTTTAGCACGCGGAAAAAAACAGCCTCAGAAGTGTGCCCCACTGGTGTGTCACGCCGCACCCGCGGAAAGCCTCGGGTGACCCACCGGTGGGCCACGACGCACAGAGATCAAAACTATGATAACGGGCTACGCAGTGAACGTGTTAAAATTACTGCTTTGCCAGTGATTAGTGTGTCCTAAATTAGAATACGCTGCAGCTGTGTGGGACCCATACCATGAAAACCTTATTTCTTCACTCGAGCTTGTCCAAAATAACTCGGTCCGGTTCATATTTTCAAATTATAACCGTACCGCTAGCGTAACATCAATGAAGGACAATCTAGCTCTTCCATCACCTGCATCTCGTAGAACAATAGCTTGTTTGACACTGTTTCACAAATTTTATTACCATTCCTCCCTTCACAGTAACTTCATTTCTCAGCCTCATTACCTATCGAGCCGCATCGATCATCGCCATAAGGTCTGACTTCAAACAGGCAATACTAACACTTTCGGTCAATCATTTTTTCCCAGATCATCACGGCAGTGGAACCGCCTTCCCTGTGAAATTGTATCTATTGTCAACAACAAACTGTTTCGTAAGGCATTAGCTAACATTGTATAATTAGGAATTATTAACATGTTATTTCATTTACTTGCCGCACTTACAAGCGACTAAGGACGACATTGGTTAATGTTGTACTAACAGGAATTATCAAAATGCTACTTTGTTTACATTGTCTGTCATACTTACAAATATTGGGCAAGATATTACATAGTATTGTATAATTAGGAATTACTAACACGCTGCATTGTTTATTTTCCGTACTTTATTGTTATATTTCCCGTTTTCCCACTCCCCTCTGTAATGCCTTCGGGCCTTGAGGGTACCATAAATAAATAAATAAATGTGCTGTTTGCCAGTTATCGTCAGACAGAGCAACACATATCCAGTTTGGCTGCTGGAAGTGAGGATGCATGCTCAAGAGAAATATTGTGGCTTTTTTTTTTTTTTCCAAGCCTGCTTGCCTCACCCACACTAGCAAGCAGCGACATCAGTAATGATCGATGGAAGCATTGCGTCGTGCAGAAATTTCAGAGGTTGAGTGAGACAATGAGCATGAAAGAAAACAGAAGTCAAATTGTCCCTGTTGGGTTTGCATCCTCGTTTCCAGCAGCCAAACCAGATATGCATTGCTTTGTCTGAAAATGACTGGTAGATGGCGCAAATTGTACGTTCGGCCACATGTTTCAGTGTTCGCATTTATACCATGTTGGTACCATGTGGAGATTGCACAGCTGTGTCTGACGAGGCACACTCGTGGGAAACAGGGGTGTGGCCTTTTTTCTGGAATATTTAGGGCCTAATTTAGGGATGCAGCGCTAACATGGTAATATATGGTGAATACCTGCCTTAGCTTTTTGACTTCAGTGACTATTTGCAACGAAGTATCTGTTGCATGACAACTGCACTACTTTTGCAACTCATCAGCGAGGATACTGTAACTACTCAGGTAAGACCCGCTCTCGTGTAAGTCCTGCATTGCCACTTTAGAGCAAAAAAATGTGAAAGAAAGAAGAAAAAAAAGAAAAAAAAAGTCTTCACAGCATGGTCTCCTAGATTGCCATGGTGCACTGTTGCAATCTTGGAGGTTGTGTTGCATGCTGGTCAATTTTAATAAGCTGCTACCAAATGGTACAGTCAACCACAAAAGTCTACGGACCGTAGGATCTCGGGGGGAAAACGTTCAATTTCCGAGCAGCCTGTAGCAGTAGTCAGTAAAACTGAAATCACTATGTTGTTCACATATACTGATAAATGCTGTAAATACGAATACTAGGCTGCATTGTGAGGCTGCACAGATATTAAGCCTTTCCCCAGATTTCGTGTTCTGTAAAATTTTGTGTTTGACTGTACTAGTTACTGTCCTGCCAATGATGCCATCATAATTGTTGCTGTATCCTGCTGGATCGCAATCATGTAGCCAACGTGGCATAGATCCAGCATCCTGTGTGCTTCATCTGCTGTGTTCAGGCGCATTATTTAACAGGTTTAGCAGCTTCATGTTTTCGAGTACAGTAAGAGCGCATCTCTTCAAAGAATTGTGCTCATGGATTTTGAATATGTGGCATGTGGTTTCGTTTGCGAATATCATCAAGAACTTCAAGGTGATGGTAATCTCGAATAGTAATGGACAGCACAGAGGATGACCAGTTTTCGGAGAATGCTGATGAGACGAGCTTGTCAAATACGAAGACGGCTGAACAAAACTCTTCATAGTCGACTGCTAGTGGTTGCGTTATTCTGCATGGCAGTCTGATCGCAGTTTGAGGCTTCAGTAAGTAGCCATAAGCCTGCCTCATGTTAGGCCCACACCCTGTAAAACATCCAGAAAAGAAATGCAAGCCTAACATGAGTAAATATGGTAGCCCTTGATGTGAAGCTCTTCCTTCATTTCCAGTGTGGTGAGCGCACTGCCACCCCTCAGCTTAAGGGGTCACTGAACATTTTAGTGTAATCAGGCGCTTTAAAGGGACTGACAGCCATTTTTTATGGTACCCATTTTTTTAGTGCAATGAAAAGTTTACAGGTCCGAGTGTCCAATCATACAGTGGTAACTTGACCTTTCAGTCTCTAGCACGTACAACAGCCCTCATGTGTGCTGCAATGCATAGAACAGCTCTGCCGGCTCTGATGCTCCACTCATTACCACAAAAGCAGCGTCGCTCATTAGCACGCTCTTCTTTTACTTTGTAATAACCATAGAATGAAGTGCAAAAGCCTAATAATATGTGAACTGCAATTTTAACCAATAAGTATGATGTGCTTAACAACAGCCAGCTTAGGTGCAGTAATCTCATACACTACATCCAAAGTACCAAAACTTCACTGCCAGGCCACACCACTTACTGGTTTTTGAGACATCCTTTGCCAATTTAAAATTATAATTCCTACTTAAACCAGAACAGCGTGCTGGATTCTATCACTATAAATCATAGTCATTTCATTTCCATGAACGTCTCTGAACACATTCTGGCCAATTGTTGGTCCCTTTAAGCATGTACAGTCATACCTCGTTACTACGAACCCACGTTAACTAATTTCTCAAATTTACGAATATCTTAAAGATCCCCACCAAATTGCCTATTTCTTCAATGTAAAAGTAGTTTAGAACAACGAATTTCAACACAGCGCATATTTCAGAATAATGCACATAGTTTATTTTCCCGTTTGTAACCTAGGAACATCAGTATTACGAATTCGACTAAAAGTAACAGCGCCACAACTCTCGCGTGAAACAGAAGCCGCAAATGCAATAGCTATCTTCATCACCACGTCGAGTGCCAACTGCTTCATCGCAAACGTCACCAAAAACTTCATGACAAAGGTTTGTCAATGTTCGCACGAGATCCAATGATGAATGCAGTAGCGACGGTGCCAACAAAGAAAAGCAGTTTTCGCTGCAGGACAAATTAGACGTATTGCAGGGAATCGGCACAAGGAAAAAGCAAATTGACGTGTGCAGACAGCATGGCATTGCCCCATCGACTGTCGCGGCTATTTTGAAAGACCGAGACAAGATTGTCAAGCTTCACCGGGAATCGCAACTCGCTCTACGAGGAAACGGCTGTGACTGGGAAACTTTCAAAAATGTGGACCAAGCTGTTCTCACGTGGTTCAAAGATGCCAGACTGCAAAACGTTCCCATGTCTGGCCCAATGCTCCATGAAAAAGCCTGTGAATTTGCTGATGCACTGGAAATAACTGTGTTCGACGCCAGTGTGGATTGGCCTTTTCGTTTCTGCCAACGGAATGGAATAACTTGGCAGGTAGTCCTGGGCAAGAAAAAGGCTGCTGACAGAGAAGGTGCGGATTCCTGGCACAATGATTGTTTTCTAGAGGTGGCTGAATTCTACTCTGAAGACTATATTTTCAACGCAGATGAGGCCGCATGTTTTTATCAGCTCCTGCCAGACCAGATGATGCACTTCAAAGGGCAGCAGTGCAAAGGAGGGAGGAAGTTGCATCTTTGTGTGGCAGTCCTGCTCTGCTTCAATGCAACAGGCACGAAGAAAATTAAATGCTCGTCATCAGCAAGTACGCGAAGCCGCGCTGCATGAAAAATGTCATGTCCTTACCGTATGACTACCGTGCCAACAAACGAGCCTGGATGACCAGGGAACTCTTTTCCGAGTGGCTCATCAAACTTGACGACCAAATGAGGAGGGATGACCGAAGAATTCCACTGTTTGTCGACAACTGCTCTGACATTGTGAATGTTCGCTTGATGCACATTTGCTTGGAATTTCTGCTGCCAAACAGCACGTCCTTGTTGCAACCCCTAGACCAGGGCGTTATAAAGAGTGTGGAAGCAGAATTTTGTAGGCGCCTTGCGCAGCGGTTTATTATCGACTTCCGCCTAAAGCAGCCAACTGCAATCAATATTTGTCAGGCAGCAGAAGTGCTCACAGGAGCTTAGTGGAACTTGAAGGCATCCACCATTCGCAACTGCTGGCGTAAAGCAGAGCTTTTCAAAGCGCCTGTGCAGCTTGAAGATGACCTGGAGGTGACCGACAACAACCCAAGAGACCTGTGGACCGAGGTTGCGGAATTGCTGCCCGCTGTTTCCTTCTACGACTACTTGGAGAGTGACAGCGCAGCACTAACTGCGGCGGACCTGACAACCGAAGAGATTGTTAACTGCATTCGCGACGTCTCCAGTGTCAATGACGACCTGAAGGAACACAACTGTAGGTGGTCATCGAACACTGAAGATGAGATCGTGTCGAACATTGATGTTTTAGTGCACACGAAAAGTCTGCACTTTCATCGCTCGGTGCAATGACGTACCCGATGAGGTATAGCGCAAAGTGGAAGATGTAGATGCATGCCTAATCAGTTGTGTGTGCTGCACGCACCAGGAGAAAATAACTGCTTTCTTCAAATAAAGCAACCTTGAAGTCAGTGAAACATTTTTATTTGAGAGTATGCTTGTCTGCATGCGCGTCTATGCTGAGGTACGGCATTTTCATTCCTAGGTCCATCCACTGGCTTGTAACCGCAAGTTTTTCATTCCAACAATATTTCAAAATAGTGAACGATTTTCGGCAGTCCCGCATGATTCATTAGATCGAGATTTGACTGTACCTGAGATAATGGAAAGGTGTTTGTCAAGCAACTTCTAACCACAGGGATCACTGTGGAGGATGGTTAAAACTGCAGTAGCTTGAGCTGAGGCGCATTTGTGAATACATATATACAAACCACCCATGCTTTCTGCATGTCGAGCTGGCAGAGGGAATCTAGCTTCTGCTGCTGGTACGTGGGTGATGAACGAATGGTTGGCAGCATGTTAAGAAGGCGTAAACATCCAGTGATGAGACTTTTAGTGAACATTAACAAGCTTTTTTGTCTCTGCTGTGGAATTTGATTGTCTGTGTGAGCTTGATATGCTTGATGTTTCTACACGCACGCACAAAAGGTTGCTGATGGGATGTCAAAGGCAAACCTTGATTTGTAGCATGATTTCTTTTTCGAAGTTTATGTACATGAATCACCAGTTAAGATTTTTTAGCTCGCATACGAAAATTCACAAATTTAAATAATTTACAGATTAAAGAAATTGAATTATAGGATTTTGTTGTCTTAAAACTGCCCAGTGGGTCATGAGGGACACCATAGTGGAGGGCTCTGGATTTGGATTTATCACCTGAGGTTCTTTAAAGTGCACCTGAAGCGAGCATTTTTGCATTCTGTTCTCATTGGAATGTGACCATGGTGGCCAGGAATCAAATGTGCAATTGTGCTCGGTAGTACAACACCATAGTCGCTGTGGAGGGTTTTATCTGTTAAAGGTTACAATTAATCTTATAAAAATGGTTAATTAATACCCAGCCTTAGAGTGAAATATATGTTGCTGAACACTCTTTGCTCTAATAGCAGCACACAATTCATTAATTGTCTAGCAGACATCACTGCTACTGAGAATTTTGCAGTTCTTTTACCTTGCCATAGATGGCCTGTGTCAATACTTTGCGTAAACTGGGCCAGATCTGTTGCCTCATTTGGTAGGAAGTGACTCCTAGCACCAAAAATTACTTTTTGGGAAGCCCATTATGCCTCTATACATGGTTTAGAGGTAGAGCAGCATGTGATGTACAGCTGCTGCTGACAAGGTGCACTCTTAGAAAGGGAGACAAGGCCCAGACATGAATAACTTCACCTTTTTTTCTTTAAACATTTAGACCTAAGGGTGAGGAGGTCCTTACACAAGAATATGTGGTAATTATTTAGCACTCTATAATCAGCTCAGCTACTGAGGTGCTTTACACACCAATAACCTGAAGGGCTCCTTCTTTTATTTCTAGATCAACATCTTTATGACCCACCTGTCAAACTATGGAAATGATCGTCTCTCTTTGTATACCTTTGAATCTGTCTTGAAGTTCATAAAATGCTGGACTAACTTGAAGTTGAGCACCATTCCACCACTTCAGTTGGCGGAGAAGTATTTCCAGATGTACCCTGATGAGACAGACCCTATCTGGATGGTGAGTGGCTGAAGGACTAACGTATACACTGCAGTTTTGTATTATGTGTTATGCATAATCTGTGGATAAGAAGGCTTGCTTTTTAATATTTCTGATTCACAGTATTGCAAAGGCTGTGCGAAGCTCCTATGCTAATTAAAGGTTTTGATGTAATTATTAATGAAAATGGATTTTAAGTTTGATGACAGTGAGTGTATTGATGCTGTATCATGTGAAGAGTGCTGTCACATTTGTAAAGCAGCATTTCAGTGGGTACACTACTACCATTGCACTAGCTTTAAAAAGGAACCTAAAGTAACTTGTATGTCACATGATGGCAATGTTTAAAGGGGAGTTACTTAAGCCTTGTCCTTGTTTGAGCATTGCTTTTACCCTTCTACTATTTAGGTTTTATACTTGCTTCTGAGAGAATAGTATGCTTGCAAACTACAATGCATTTTGTCACTACAAGCAGCAACACAAATGAGAAAGTTATGTGCAAACAAGCCACTGTATTGCCTGTGTCTTTGTGACCTGTGTTTCTGCTACAGTACTTATATGAACCACCAATAAGTCCACCTTGATGTGTTTGAAGATTATATCTAAGTATGGTGTCCCATTTTAACGTATTTGATAAAAGAAGAGCTTGCACTAAATTTAGCAATTCTTTTTTTTAGAATCCTTGTGAAGACAAACGCCATCTGTCAATCTGGTCATCAAGCAAGTCATGTGAACAACTGCCAAAATTTCTAGTCATTGGTCCCCAGAAAACTGGTAAGTAATAGTAAATTTTACAGCAGAGGCAAAAAGAGGGAAGATTGTCAGAACATCATCTGTGCAACCTTTTGACATGAAGGAATTTTCATTCTGAAGTTGCTGTTTGGCTTACAATATTTATTTTTTTTGTCATCGTGGCCAAATTCAAGCAAGGTCAAAAGCTTTGAGTTGTAAATGGTGGCTCAAAGAAGAATAGCTTGAGGGGAGAATGCATTAAAAGTAATTATCATACATTTGCCAACCTACTGTTGTTGCACTGTTGAACATTTATATTTCCCCTTGCAGAGGCAAGGAGTTTCCAGCTATTTTATGTACAGTTTACTTTCGTTAATTTGACTTTGACTAGATCAATTAAATTGATAAAATTATCTGGTGGGTTAAATTAAGGAAAAAAAAATGTCCAAACACACGACTGTTTTATTTAGCAGTACCTTTTATATGGTTCTAATGTGTATCCGATTTTTCTTTCTCTCTCTTTTTTTTAATGCTGGCAATTCGAAACAAGATGAAACCTGCACACTTGGCTTTCGTAGAATAGGAATTTGTTTACACTGAATGACTATTGTTGTGACCATAACATGTTGTCTTCCTTGCAGTCCTTTGTGTTTGATAGTCTGCATTTCTCGAACCACTCTGCTACGATTGCAAAGTGGATGTTCGCCCATGCCTAGACTAGACCACTTTACCGGTTTATTTTGCAATGCATGCAAGTCTCCGGAGCACAGAAAACACATGATGCGACTCCATTGCTTCTGTTAGGATGTAAAATAACTTATCTTTTGAATGAGCTTTCGTAACTAAAACCTGAAAGCAGCATGTCATCTTGCACTGGCTGTGATGGTAGGCTGATAAATTTTTGTAGGAAAAAAGGCGGGCGTGAAAATCAGGTAAATTAGCTGTTTCTGTTTTTGCTTAGAAGTTGGCCAGAGGCAGTCCGAATTTCTTCATTTTTGGCAGGAGATAAAGTGTCTTCAGTGCATTCAATGTCCCAGAAGTACCACCTAGACAGATGGTGTAGCCATTGTGGTCACTGTTGGAGTCGGGCGCATGCGAGCATTGCTGAGCAGTCAAGTTCGAATTATCCAATGAGGGAAAATTTCAGAATCAAAATAACAATAGCTTTGACTCGTAGAATTGTATGGGCGCAAATGGCAACCTTTGGTCAGGATCGAATTAACCATAAAGTCTAATTAATCGGAGCCATATCAACAGAGGTCTACTGTATTAATGTTTATATAGAAACATACTAATCACAGCATATGCTATCGTATAACAAATTGTAGCCTATTTGTTGGCCCTTTTAGTGAACTCCATGCAGAAGTAACCTGTTGATAGGTTTTCGAGCATTTAAAAAAATGTTTGAACATTTTTTTTAACAGTTGCAACGAAATGTAGGAAGCATGAATGAGGCAAATATTACTTTCAAGTGTTTATTTTTAGGCCATAGGTGTGCACAGAAAGCATGGGAAGTTATTTGAGTTGTTGAAACATGAAAACGTACTTTGTGTTTGCGTTGTATCACTGAATTATATCTAATCTGACTATAGTTATTATCTATAGTTATGATAGAGATACTGTATTTATTCGATTATGAGGCGAGGGTGCCAGTTGGAGGACCCAGTAAAAAAAAATATCCTTATGGTGGGGCTTCACCGCATCGCGGTGCGCGCTGCCATAAAGCCACACTATAAGGCGAAAGCCACACTGCTGTGAAGCCACACTGTAAGGCAAAATTCGCGTATATGGTGGGGGGGTTACTTCGAGGCTAAAGCTTCTGGGGGAAAAAACCTCTTCTTATATTTGAATAAATACATTAATTTTGTATATAATCTGTGTATTTCATCTTGATAAAAAATGTTTGCAGGTACAACTGCACTGTATACTTTCTTGACCTTGCATCCAACAATAGCAAGCAATCACCCCAGCCCAGACACATTTGAGGAAGTGCAGTTCTTCAATGGCAAAAATTATTACAGGGGTCTTGACTGGTAAGTGGTTGTAAGCATTGGTAATGTTTGACTGTCTTATGTGACTCTACAATCAATCCCGGATATCTCAAACCTGGATATATCGAATTGTTGTCTATATCGAACAGCCGTAACATCCCCTTGAATATCCTATGCAAAAGTATAGTGCTGTACTATACGTTGTGGGGCGCACAGCCAACTGGGTGTATTGAACTTTCGTTCATTGCCATTTTGTATATACAGTTATTGAATGCTGCGCTGTGCTGCATTGCATCGCACCACACTGCTCCCCTGCACGTGCACTTCTAACAAGGCCCCAAACACTTCTTGTGTGCAGCGTTATTACATATACTCGTGCCGTCAAAAACATTCAATGCCAACGAAATGGCAGTGTCTTTGCAGATGCTGTCAAACAAGACATTGAATCTGAAGGGCAGTACATGCTACAGGTAAAAAATATGCAGGATGCGTGTCACTGCAAGCGGCTGGTCGTTATCAGCAAGAGCAGATCGCCATGCTGCTTCAGGAATGTAAAAGGCCTTCCATTGTGATACGCATTCCATAAGAAAGCATAGATTACACTTAATGTTTTGACTAAATAGCTCTGGGCATGGGGATGACGAACCGGATATGTTTCCAACACCGGTCGATTTAGATCTGGGAGGCTTATACAGTGCCAGGAATGCCAGGAGTGCAAATCTCCCCGTACATTGACCTGCACTTACTGCAAAAGCTGAAGCTCTCACCCTCCAAATGGGCTGTAAAGATTTCAAGGGCAGCAATGGCTGACTTGAGCGGTTCAAGAGACGACACAGCGTGACCTCGAAGTCGATCGTTGGCCATGACGTGAACCATGACACTGTAGACATAGGGCGCCAACATCGGTTCCAAGCTCTACTTGAAAAGTATGAAGACAAAGACATCTACAACCTAGATGAGGCTGCATTTTTCTACAAGATGCTACCGAATTGCATGGTCACTGCCGCTGTTGGATTTTCATCTGGAGGAAACAGAGGAAGGAGTGTGTCACGGGGCTGTTTGGTGCCAATGCAACAGGCAAGGACAAGCTTCCCTTGTTGATACAGGGGAAGGCAGAGAAGCCGCGATGCTTCCAAAATGCAACTATTCCCAAGGAATGCATCTACAGAAGTAACAAGCGAGCATGGATGACTGCTGCTATTTTTTAAGACTATGTGCGCCTTCTGGATAGATGGTTTGACACAAAGAATAAGCACTTGCTTTCCATAATTGGCAATTGTCCAAGCCACAGGAAGATTGACAACCTCAAGGCAATCACTGTGGAATTTTTTTCTGGAAACACAATCGCGGTATTGCAACCGATAAATCAGCATCATTGAGACCTCCCGGAAGCTGTACCACAAGGCTCTTTTGCGGCGCATGCTCACAGCGTATGATGCCAACAAGAGGTACAACGCTGGTTTGCTTGGTGTGATCTATTTGCTGAACTTTTCATGAAAAGAACTCGCACCTTCAAAGGTCGCCAACTGCGTTGCGCACGCCGGCTTTTCCCGAGCCGTCATCAGCTATCCTGACGATGACGAGCCAGATGATGACCAGACTTGCAGCGATCTGTACGAGGCTGTTCATCAAATTTCTGGCAAAGAGGTAGAAGGCAACTTCGAGACATTCACATTGGCTGATGCTGCTGCTCCTGTGGTCGCCCCAGCAGTGGATGCGGAGGTACTAATTGACACTGTTGGTGTTCCCAGTAAGGATGAAGAGCTGGTGGATGAAGAACCAAGTGAATTGCCAACTACCTATGCCTGCTGTGAAATAAGATTGAATGCATGGGCGGCGACCACGGCCTCGTGCAAAGCTTGGCCAAATTAGAGCAGGGGTTGCTCGCGTTCAGTAAGAACTGCCAGAGCTCACTGCCTTTTTTGCACCTGAATGAAGTTTTGCTTCCCTGAAAATATTGTATTTTGACTTCCTCGCAGTTATTGAAGTTTTGTTTCACTGAATATATTGTACTTTGACTTCCTCGCAATCGTGGTACAATTGAAGCTCTACTGCTTTGGGTTTTATTGAGTGGTCACTTATTTCAAATTATCGCTTATAACGAATTTTTTTGCCGCCCCACTGACTTAATTATAATGAGGGATTACTGCGTTAAAAACACGTTTCTACCTTTGTTTGCTGTTAGTACTTGGTCAAAGACATGATGTGTACTGATTAACATGAATGGCGCAAGTACCTCAACATAACTTTTTTTTACCAGTACTAATTTAAGGCTACTGCAGATGATGCTGTAGTTCTGCAGTATGTCTACCCAATTGCTGCCAGATTCTTGAACCCAGCTTCATGTTCCTCTAGTTAGTCAATTTTTCTTTCATTTTCTAGTGCCATTCATTTTTAGTTTCTTAGTGGTGCTTTTGCTATTTAGATTTTAGAGTACTTCTCCAGGCAATGTTGAATACGGCAACTAAAGCTTGTGCTCTATGTCTTGTGGCATTCATTATCCGATTTTGGTTGCCTATTGATTGCTGCAAACCATGCAATTTTTACCAAGTTTGCCGAGTAAATGAAATATGGCTTTTTATCAAGCCTGTCTTCAACCTTTATAAATTTTCATGACTCTCACAAACAATATGTAAGGTGAAGACTTTACCTCAGTTAAGTGTAGAATCAACTATGTGCTCTGTTTTGAGTATTCCTCTGCCCTTAAATGCACACACAAAAACAAAACATCGCGAAAAATGCACATTGTAAGAGTTTCTAGTGGAGAGTGTATAAGTTTACGATAAAGAGGGAATTCTGTTTTTAAGGCGACCCAGGCACTTGGCTTGCCCACGGATACATTTTTTTTTTCTTTTGTGGAACTAGCCTTTCTTTATAGATTGGTGGATGAGACACCTAGCCACAAAAGGGGTTAATGTGTGCCCCATTTTCCTTTGCTTCCTTAGGTACCAAAGCTTTTTCCCAGCACCTAAGAACGGAAGTGCACCCTTTCTCTTTGAGAAGAGTGCGAATTACTTCGATGGGGAGCTGGTGCCTCAGCGTGCCCATGCCCTGCTGCCTCGTGCCAAGCTGGTGACCATCCTTATCAGCCCCACAAAACGGGCGTATTCCTGGTATCAGGTGTGAAGATGCCTGTTATATTACATAAAATGTGTATTCTGTCATTACATTACATTACAGTTTTTCAGCTGTTGCCTAGGGGTGAAGTTGCTGGATTGCTTATAAATATTTGGGAAAAAATGACCCTCGAATATCAATTCGATTCCAAATGTATTATTATTTATAAAAAAAAAAATGAAAGGTTGTGTAGTATCAATGCCGTAAAAAAAGGCTTATTTACATTATTTGTTATTCTATAAAAATAGGGTCATTCCATGCCAAGTGTCCCAGATGTCTCCCTCAACTATCTCAGATTTTCTTTTAAAATGCAATTGTGTTTTGCTCTCTGCACACAGTCTTTCACAAATTATTATTGCTGAAAAAAAATTTTCTAATCAAGTGATGTGCTTTCAAGGTTTGCTAATGTATGTGAAACACAGTGTTGCAAGATTGCCTAAAAGCTATTTTGTTCTGTGGCACCTTCACAACCTTGCTTGTAGAACCTATAAAGATTGAACTTTAATTATAGTACTGTGTACAAGGGCAACTTTGGTAGGGAAAGGGTCCAAATTTATTTAGTTTTGTATCAAATCTGCTACAATGACCACTTACACTGGACTGTCCCAGAGCTGCATTTTTACAGTAAAAATTTCCTTGCACCAGTATATTTTACATATTTTCTGAAAAAAAAAAACATGATGAACATACCAAAATGTCAGTAGTTATCCATTCTCAGCCATAATTTGCACATTGAGGTGGTATGACACAAACTGCATTAGGTAGGCCTGTTGGTTGGCATTCCATTTCCATTATTATGAAATTTTGATTTTTGGTTTAAGCAAATATGAATTTTTGAAGTCGGGCAAGTTGGCCTCTGTACCACAGTCACCCGCTCTGATAGCTCAGTGGTTATGACGTGCTGCTGAGCGCAAGGTCGCTGGTTCAATCCAGGCTGCAGTGGCCTCATTCTAAGTGAAGAATGCAAAAAGTGCTTGTGTAATGGGCATTTGGGGCACATTAAAGAACACCAGGTGATCAACATTGATCTGGAATCTCCCCAGGACGGCATGCTTCATAATCAGATTTGTGATTTTGGCATGGAAAATCCCAGAATGAAATATTTTGGTGTGTTTTACACAGTTGACATACAGTAAAACCTTGATAATTCGAAGGCTGCCAGACCGTGAAAATTCTTCGACATAAGCAGATTTTTGAATTAACCAAAATGAAGAAGAAAAGAAGAAAAGCAAGAACTTACCGCAAAAATAAATCATCTTTATTTTCCATGTCCAAGAATGATTGAAGTAATCACTGATGCAAAATTGCTTGGCACGCTATTTTGCCTTAGTTCCTTGTTCCCCAGCTGGCTCACAACACATAGCATGTAAAATATCACCACCCTGTGCCGACGTGGGAGTGGCCCACTACTTGCTAACGCGCATTCTGAAGGACCAGAATAAAGTTTTACCATACCATACCATATCGCTGCACTCAACAAAGCTGCGGGCAACATTCACAGAATCGATAACTGCCGCTAAAGTGGATGCTTGACTCCAAAAATTCAGACTTGATGGATATTCTAGGCTTCATAAATGCACCGTCAGGGTTCCCATTTAGCTAATGCATTTTCGGGGCCAATTTTTCGGACAAATTGAGGCCCCAAAGTTCAATGTACCGGACTAAATTGCACATTCTGAGCCATGCTATGCATTCTTGGAGGCCGCTATGTTGGATTTTTCACTGGCTTGGCTTCCAGTGGCCCGCTCTATAGCCTCCAAGATTGGGATGTGCACACTACTCAATAGAGAGCGCATGCCATCCAATCTCGGAGGCCATGCCCGATCTTTTTTGGCTCGCAAAACGCTCCAGAAGACAGCACTTTTTCTTTTTTCTTTCATTTTTCGGTCAGCATTATCGTCATAATCACTTAATATGTGATCTGCTTTTTTTTTAACACACACACACACACACACACAGACTAAACTTTTGGTTGCGATTTTGCTGTGTGTCTTGGAGACGTCGCATCTTTGTGGGGGTGTGTGCGGCTTCGCATTTATGTGATCGGTGCCACCTCCTGTGCTTTCGCGAGAGCCAAGCAGTGCGAAGCTCGTTTCTTCTATCTCCATGGTGAACTCCGTTAGCGAAGATTGCCAACGCGGTGACGCTCTTGGTGAGTGTATAACGGAGACGTCACTCTTCCACGCAAGTCTGATCCCTCCAAGCGTAGTATGAGGCAGAACATGGTGCGAAGCTCGTTTCTTCGATCTCCATGGTGAACTCCGTTAGCGTAGATTGCCAGCGTGGTGACGCTTTTGTTGAGTGTATACGGAGACAATGCTACTCTTGCGCAAATCCAAGCATATCTGATCACCTCCAAGCATAGTATGAGGCAGGGCATTATTAGAGATTTTTTAAGCCACTCTAAGCCTAATCAATTTTGTTTTCTTGGGGCTATTTTTCGGTCCTCGCGTGGTCTGGATAATCGGTCGGCAACTATGTCACACCCTAACCTAAGAGTCGCACATTGCTGCCGGCCGGAAACTACAAGTTATCCTGATAGGGCCGCGCATGCTATTCAAATTATCCAGTATAATTTTGCTTTGAAAATGATGGGACTGCTCAAATTCTTCTAACCGAAATTTTGAATTAAGTGAGTTTGAATTATTGAGGTTTTACTGTACTTGTTGTTTCATACCATGACTTCACTACACAGCACAATGGCTATTGTGCTTCAGGCAGTCAGAGCACATAATGTCTTGTTGAGAAATTATATTGAATTAATTTAGGAGTAGCACACTGGGATTGTGCTGCATGCCTAATCTGTATGTAGCACCTTTTACTTACAGAAATTTATGGGGAAGACAGAACAAACATTTATTTCATCACAGCCGCAGTTAGCCACTATAGTATGCAACCTAAAACAAAGGTGCAGCATGCTCTGTGCACAGAGTGCAGGAGAGTGTGGAAGTTGACAGCATTGGCAGTTGACAGCCAGATTTTGGCCTAATTGCCACAAAATTATCAGTAAATTTTCATTCCTAACTGTAAAAAAAAGTCAGTATATCCATAAGAAAAGCTTCATTGAAGTGAGATTTCAAATGCATGGGTTTTTATAGGAATTTCAAGGGGAATTACGATTACTTTGTTATGTTCATTAGCCTGTTATAACTCATTTCATTATAACAAGGTTTTAGTGACAGTTTTGTTAATCTCATAAGACAGTAAACGTGCAAATTGGGCCCTCCACCAGAAATAATGCACAAGTTTTTTTGAACTGATGGGCTACCTGCAGTTCTGTGAGCAGTATTATTTTACCACGGTGACTTGATTAGAGGCTGTGTACACTCGACTTCTTAGCTGAAAATGTCCATACCTCTGTTCAAATCATGTAGACCCATGTACAGTAGAACATCGTCGATCCAGTTTTGTCTTGTACGATTTCCTGGTTCCAACATTTGCGATCAAGAACACACAAAAAAGGACCCAATACAGTCACGCTTTTTTTTTTACCTGTTGACACGTTCCTAGGAAACACAATCTTTTGGCACCACCGTTAAGTACATCGCCAAACTGCCATCGTATGATACGTTTTCCAACTGCTAGACCCCATGAGAACAAGAAAAGGCACAAGGTACACACAATCAAGAGCTGTAGCCACCTGCCGCGGCAGCTTCCGTGCAATATTCGCCTGCCCATGCCCCATGAAAATGCCGGCACACATTCAATTTCTTATTTCGGTAGCAGCAAATTTCTTTGCGGGTCATCGCATGTTGCAATCACATCTATCGCCACCAACCCTCTTGCGATAAGCATCTTCACCTATCTGTTTCACAGCGCGTGTGGTATATAGTGCCGTTGGAGGTGTGCTGCATGCTATAATAGGCGATAACCCAAATGCGCTGCCGTTCCCTGCTGCAGGCGGCACGAAGTGAGCATCATGTTTCACTCTGGTGGCATTGTATTCCAGCGTAGCCCACCAGCTCAATTAGTTTTGGTCTCCTGTTGCTTAAGTTTATATGCAATAGGAAAACGTAAGTGCGTCTCGGACCACTGGGGCCGCTCGTGACCAGCTTCACATGCATCGGCATCTCTTGCAGCAATGATTCTCGCCGAGTGGGCATGCTGAAACTTCCCACCTAAATGACCTGCCCGAAGAAGCTGCTGGTCTAGGTTGAATTCAAGGAAGGCAAACGTAAGCTTGCTGAAGCCGCAAAAACAACGCGTTTCTCAGGGCACTCGGGCCACACCAGCTCAGCACATGTTGACGTCTCTTGCTGCAACGGTTCCCGCAATGTTTTGCATTACATAGATGTCAACTACAGTTAAGTCTACGAAATTTTTCACTGACTTCGGATCGTATATTTTTTTCAGTTAGTGCAATTTTTCTCACATCTTTTTCCCCAAAATGTGGGAACGATGTTCTACTGTAATTACTGCAGCTTTTGTTTCCCGAGATTTCACACAAATAAGTTTGGGTGAACCTAGTATACACAGATTACAGCATGAAAGTTTTTTACCTTCAGCTTTCTTCGCAAAGTGCTTGTAAAACACTAGCAGATACAAAAATAAAGTTAAGGGGACCATGAAACAATTTGGACGATTGTGTACAAACATACTGAGTTTGTAGGGTAGGTCCTTCTGATAATTAACAGACATATTTAAGCACTCCAAGTAAAGTGTGTAACCTATTATGATATTTTAAATATGTGAATCACTACTGATCACAGTGACGTTGTGCCCCTCTGTTTTCAGCTGCCCTTTCCTACGCTACGTAATGTGGGAGAGTGATGTTTGGGCGAGCGTTCCGATGGGCTACCAATGCAACATCATCAGGAATGCTTGAAACATGCTTCATTAAGCCATTCAACTGCTTCATTAAGCCTATTTTTAAAAGCATACTTATGCATAGTAATTTGTGTACCCTTAAAAATAAGTGTGCAAATGCAATAAGTGCTGACATTTCTTAAAACCAATGGCCCACTTCCGCCTAAGAATGCAGATTGTCTGCTAGAGCTCTGGTGATGGCAGCCGATATGGGATGCGCAGGCAGCTCTCACAAGAAAATAGGAGCTGTGATGTCTTCTTTGGCAACAGGAGCATGAATGGTACCAGTACTGTATTACGCTTGTCTTCCACTTTAGTCGTGTGCAGGGAGTAAACTGCAGTGACTGCAGATGCGAGCGCTGCACAGCAATGTCAACACCAACCTCTTTGGTCAATACACCAATAGCCTGCAGTTTTGAAAAGAAAGGCGCTTTTAGCTGTAACCACAGGTTCGGAATTTGTCAGAAAGCCAACTTTTGTGTGTAATTTGCCCACAATAGTAGCAGAAGAATATCCAAACAAGCTGAGATCCTGAAAAAGAGTGTTGCGAAGGCAGTCGAATGTGCCTTACAACGTATCAAAACGTCCGTCAGAAAGCTGCCATCTTGAGTTAGACGTTACTGTATAACACATGATACACTAAATACCATCGGAGAAAAAAAAAACTTTGGTGTAGTGGTACCAGGGTGCCGAACCAGAACTGAACCAAAAACTGGAAAATGTTATTTTTGCTCGAACCAGAACTGAACCAGAATATTACAATTTCTTTCAATCCGGAGCGAAACTGAAAGGAAAATATAGTGGTTTTCAGTTCAGGTTAGACACCTTTTCGAGAGGCTTTTCAACCATACATTGCCTACACTTGTGGCTCAACTGCGTTGCCTCATTTGTAGGTACACACCATCTCCCAGTGATTGTAAAAGTAGCAGCACGGTTAGTACGATTTTCAGCATATTGCGTCAAGGGGCAGGCTAGATGCTGTGTTAATGCGGCAGTATTTGCATCGTGCCTGATGCGCAGACTCGCCAGACTGTCGTATCTGTAAAGCACCCAAGACAGTTGAGCACGCAGACCATATAGACTCGTGTAAGGGCCACACTTGTGTGAAGGGCCGCACCCCAAGCTTGGCAGCCCAAAATGTTGGGGGAGAAAAAATTTCTAGTGGAGAAGGAATTATGTTCGGTGCCCTGATACTGTGAGCTTGCATCGGCAAATTTTCGTGCGCTGTGTACTTCTGCGTGCCGCTACTAGATGGTGAGAGCTACACGGTGACCTCTGATGCAATGGTACATCCAGGAATCTGGTGTGTGCACAAGTCACTGGTCATAGCAGCACCATTTTGACTAAAAGGTTCGGTCCCTTGTGCAAGGGTAACATCTCGTCAGAATTGCGGGGAAAAAAAAGCACGTCCCTTACACAAATCTATTTGGTATTGTCACTTGTCCCCAGTGAACTGTGACTGGCAGTCATCGATCACTTTCTTAGTGCCACTGAACAAGAGGCCATTCAGTCGAAAAGCATTACTGGGCCACTGATCAGACATATCAGTGAAGTGAGCCATCAAGGCTCTCTTAGAATATTAGGCTGTGAATGGGCCCTTCAAACGCAGATGCGCAAATAATTGCATCATACTGCCTGTCTTCATCATTACTCCTCAGTCGCCTATTTTTCTCCTCTACCCTTTCCCCCTGAGCTGAGTAGCAGAATAGAGGACCTCTCTGCATTTCCTTGGTATATTCTCCTCTCTCTCAGTAAAGCTTTGCTTTAAATAGATTCCAGCATTGGTGTTGGATCTGCATAACTTTTTTTTAACTACATGTTACATAAAGAACAGGCGTAATTTTTCAGTGAAACTTAGCAGCAGCTTCGAGCTTTTATATGAAATAAATTTGTGCCGTTTTCCTGTAATTATTCTTCGGTTATGCAAATTAACTTGAACCAGTTCAAACCGGTTTGAACGATTATTTTCCCCTCTGGAGTTAACCTGAACATAACCGTTTTCGGTGAACTGGAACGAAAAAAATTAGTTAGAAACTGAGTGGTACTATCCTTTATTATTATTATTATTATTATTATTATTATTATTATTATTATTATTATTATTATTATTATTATTCTAGAGTTCAGGAAACGTTACAAATAGTCCATTTCACCGCATTCACAAGTTAGTGACGGCTCTAGCCTAGCTGCGGCAGTGCTTGTATTTTTCCACAGAAATCTTATCAGCATAATATAAAGGCAGTCATAAGCCTACTTATTGTTAGATATTTACATGTTATTAGGCGATTATCAAACTGAAATAATACCGGAAACAGCTACTTTGTAGTTCGTACATTGCATATATGCTCGCAGATACGCAGCGAATGCCTGTGGTGGCATATGTTGCTTTTTTGCTTCATGCAGTGCAAGCCAGCAAACATTGCACATGGTGCTGCCACGTCTTCATCCGCCGCATGAAATTATCTTGAAATTTTGCTCCATGTAGCCCAGGCTTAATGAGAAAAACTGCGACATGGGAGCATACTCAGTTCAAATCGACCAGCAGTAGACAAAACTTGCGTCACTGCATGAAGGAGGTGGGACATACAGATGGATGCACAGTGTAAAAGTTCATGGGAGACTCCATGGCTTGAGGGGAGGGTAATGCTTAACCACTCATACCTGTGTTGTTATAGCGTGCTGACAAGAAATTCTTGAGAGAAAGCATTTCTTGAGAGATGCCCTTTGCATTTAGTCATGCAACAAAAACCGTTTCGAGGACCTTTTAACGTAAATTTGTAGCTGTAGCTTGAAATTGCTGCTTTCATAAGATTGATGGCGCTTTTGACCTCCAAAACTTAGTGTTCCTGTATATACTGGGTGTTTCACGCCACTTGAACCAAGCTTTCACGTGTTTCGAGCAGTCGTCCATGATGCGTGGGGATCACAAGCAGAGCACGTAGTCACCTTTTTCTCAAACACTCTCTTTTCAACAGAAGCTTTTTCCTCACTCTTTTCGAATGCTATATCTCGTCATATAGCATGTTCCCATATGCGGCTGCTATTGGCCAATAGCTGACATCAAATAAGAAGGGTGTTTGGATCAGTGCACTTCTTCCTACTGTTACTGTGTATACTTATTGACGCAGTTTAGCAAATAGACTGAAGTAAGTGAAAACGTGCTTCCGAATTTCTATAAGAATTCTGCGTACCTCTGCAAGAAGCCAACTATCGTCTGCTCATGCTCGGCCATGGCTGCCCGCATGAGAACTAACCTTTGGTCAGACTGCTCATTGGTGTCGTAGCTGTCAGGTCTCGCTAATTTCAGTTATGTTTGAACACTCAACTAGCCTCGAACCATGAGAAACTTAAGGTCAGACCACACGCACTCTTGTTAGCACGCACTCACTCCTGGCTACTCCTGGCTAGACGTCTTGGCATACTTCGCTTCGTATTGAGCCATTGATAGCGCTTCAAACTGTGCACTTTGAATGTGGCTACTACCCATTGGTCAAACCGGTGCAGGACAAAGCCTGTCCACATCACGTAGCACGACCAGACTGGAGCACATGAGTGCGCACTCTAGCCCTGTCATGCACAAAGCAAATGCTGTGAATACGCATAACCATTACATGTAGCTGCAGTCTGCTATGTAGTGTAGATACCCGTGGCCATTGTGGGGTGCTGTGAGGAGTTTCCTCACTGAGAACAACCGGGTCTTGCTTGCCGTAGGCACCAAAATCGCAAATAGTGGTGTCTACATGAACATCAAAAATCAAATTTTGACTGCGCACCATGGGGATGTTCAGTAGGCGGAGCATTGTGGATGCACCTCAGTCCGCCATAGCCTTCACAGAGCAAGGCATTAAAGAAGGAGCAGGAACACTGCAAAGGGAATCATAGGTGACGTTTGATTGCCAATAACTCCTCTTCTGCTGAACGTATTGAAGTAATTTTTGCAGAAAAGTATTTCTGAAATATTCTATATTGATTTCAAATTAATTTTTTTACTTTGATAAAAAGTGGCTCATCTAAGGCGAGTGAGACCAACAGCTTATTGTTTGTAGTAAACTTGATTTACTCAAGTTATTTTTTGAAATGCAATTAGCAAATAAGTAATTTCAATGAAGCAAATTTTTAAATATTTTTTAGGCATAAATTTGATTGTAAAATTGTAGGGAGTGCTCAGAAACACACAGTGAAGTTGCTTTTAAAAGATTGCGCTTTACATAGTTATTTCTTCTAATACCTGGAGAAAGCCAGTGAAACCTCAAAAATAGCATTGTCACGGCACAATTGCGCATCTGGTTTGCAGCGTTCTCAACCTCGTTTACAAAGAACAAAGCCTGCATGTAAGTTGTTAAAGAGGCGAACAAGTGTTTTGATCCACTTTCAGCAGTGGTCTACTACTTATATTTTTGGACTGTGGCAGATTTCCATCTTCACGACAATGGTGCTGACTTAGATGCCTGGTGCCAAGGCCAATCACTTCTATTTACAATGGACATTTCTATTTACAATGGACATGTGGCCATGCTTTGGAAATCATGGTTGACAGTGCTGCAAGCCAGATTTGCAAGCAGCAGCATCATGCTTTTAATATTTCATGGGCTTTCTTCAGAGCCTGAAAAAAAAGAATCTCATGAGGACAACTATATTGGGTGTTTCTGAGCTTGCCCTACAACTTGTACAATCAAATGTATGCCCTACATATTTAAGAATTTGCATGATCGAACTTGATAAATTAGCTAACTAATCAAATTTTGAAAAAATAGTCTCAGTAACTCAAGTAGACTGTAAGGAATGTGCATTGAGTCTCATTCACCTGAGATGTGCCACATTTTATTAAAGCTTCGTTCAAGTTTCAAAACTCTCAGTATGCTCCTACAGGGAGCAGAGTTGTGCAGAGGTCTGCCATCTTGCAACCTTCTTTATGTGGGAAATCTACTCCTCGAGCTTGCAGGAGGCAGGCTAATGTGTCAGTAGAATCTTCAGCACTTTATTCTGCACCACTACCGTTATAGTGAGGCTCATATAACATTTATTGACTGGTCGCATGAAATTTGCCTCCTTGAAAACGGTGTTTTGATAAAAAAAACACTGCAAAGAACATGCTACAGAGGCAAATACCTTGGCCACAATGGTGTCTTTACCTGGCAACAGATGCCATGACTAACCTTTGCGCAGGAGTTTTCGTTGGTTATGACTCCCCATTGTCAGTATACATTTGTTTATTTTGAACAGAACATGCAAATACAGTAATTAAATGTAAAATAATTTTAGAGAAAGCATGCTTGAAGTATTCATCTCTGTGCTAAATTACACTGGAAACAAGTCAATAATATATAAGAGAAAATAAATGTGTATAGTACTGCTGCAAACCCCAAAGCAAGAATACCTTGGCATAAGTGAATGTGGCAAGCAGTAATTCAAGTGTTGACGCTTTCACCAGCACTGAAACCAGCACAGCATACATATTGCAGCTTTTGAGTTGGCTTCTCTGGTGAAGTTTGCCATTCGATGTGACAGCACTTGGTGGAATGGTAGCAACTGTTACATGAGTACTGCTATTATTACTCGTGTCTGCATGGCACACTGCAGTTCTAGCTTAGATGCAGCCACATTTAATCCTAGCATGGCAACTATTTACAATAAGTTACATTGCTAACCACATACTGCCTTTTGAGTTCATTGTTTTTGCGTTATCTCCAGGTATACACTCCAAAATGTTTTCTCAAAATTTCTGGGACATCACATGCCAAACAGTCATAAACATACAAATAAACTATAATAAAGTAGCTTTGATAGCCTTTTAGTCTTACTGATGCCATCTGTGTTTCAGACACATTTTCCTAAGAGAACCCTTGAAGACCCTCCTATTCTTTTTTCTGGTTCACTTCCACCGAATGTAAATGTTTTGTGTTTGGTTTTACATTTTGTTAAAAAGTGTAGCTAATTGCTACATGAGAAAAACATTTCAATGCTGCTTCGAAAGGTTCTCGTTTTATTTTTATTTTATTTTTTATTTTAGGGTGTATGCTGCAACAGTATTTTGTGAAAAGGTATTGATACTTAGTACATGTTGCACATTTCCGAGAGTCACAATGAAATGCAATTTTCTTTTTGTAATTTCTTTGGAACAGCACCAGCGGTCCCACGGTGACACAGTTGCCCTGAACTTTACTTTCTATGATGTGATCACAGCCAATGACCACTCACCCAAGCCTCTACGGGAGTTACGTAATAGGTGTCTCAACCCTGGTCTTTACGCACAGCACCTTGAACGTTGGCTCAGTTTCTACCCACCACAACAGGTACACAGAGTGTTAATATTATGTTTTATGCATGGTTGCTTTTCCTTTTTGGCTTTGCGTCTGATGTGTGAATGTAAGCACAAAAGCAAACCGATTTTTCGGACTCCAATTTTTCAGATACTATCAAGTATTAGGACTTTGTTGTAGCTCTGCCTTGTGGCCATTGCCTCTTCAGAGCACAGGGCCAATGTCTAACACACTGGCTAAAAATTTTTTGGATGCAGCATGATAAGTTCAGTTAAGATCCCAAATACCACCATTGGAAATGATGGAACTGGCTGCATATTTTTGTGGCAGGATGTTTTCTTGGCTTTCCAAGTGCCATTTGGTCATTCGGCCTAATAGCTAGGTGGTTTTGATCGAACCAACAACAAACACAACTTGAGTGCCCGTGGCATCAAGGTTTCGAAGGTGTTTAAGTGGCTACGTAATTTCAAGCTACACAAGCCAGAAGTTTTATAACAGCAAGCACAATGATTGTTGTCGCCTAGCACTGCTTGTTCTGTCAGCATACTGAGTTAGCACTTGGCTGGCAGTGGTAGTGTATCAGAAATGGCTTTCCAGTTTGTGGCCCACAACTAGCAGCAAATTCGCTTGTGCGCTGAATAGGCGTAATGAAAAAAACACACATTGTCACAAGCTGCCAGGGGAATTTGTGCAACACTGTGGCAATGTGCAGTCAGTTTGCTTACAACTTACACCTTGCTACATCACGGTGACGAGCAACAGGTTACATGATGAGGAATGTGGACCACTTGGGCACCAAAACATTAAGCAGATATTGTTGCAGTGGCATGGCTGCACTGAAAAAAATGAAAAACCCATTGGCTACTAAATATAATGTGCGCAGCACAGCCTGCCATTGCAATTATTTTTGCCCCGCACACAGGCTATACAAACTTCTGCTCTATCATTCTTAATACAATGCTCTGCAGTAATAAATGCTGAAAAATGGGAATGAGTTTTATTTATAATATGAAGCAGCACATCTCATTTCAGAACTTATCTGCCAGTCACAGATTCATCTTTGTATAGAGAGCACCACCGCACATTTTTACTCTCGCGTGCTGTCACAATTTTTTTTTTGTCCTTTTTTCACTGCACACTTTGCACTGCCGTGAAACATATTGTTTGCGAGGGTTTGGCAGAATCTGACATAGGAAATCAGTCCACTGCGCTGAAGTGGACACCTAGTATCATCTATGCACAGCATTTCTGAACATGTCCAGCCTATATTGGCTGTTGTGGCATCTACAAATAACTTTTTAAGCCAAAAATACCTCTCTCTCAGCAAATTGCCACCTTTGGCAATATGGCTTCTGTTCTTATGTCCAGCAGTTCACCGGCTTTAACAGCCAATAAGTAAACATGCTAGTTGATAAAAGTAAAATAGTATTGTTTTCTCTGTATTTGTTTTTGTGAACGTTTACACAGGTGTGGTCCATAAAACCACTTGGTTATTGTCAGTTAATAATCTGTAAGTGAAAGAACTTCATGCTTTTTTTCCAGCTTATGATTATTGATGGAGAAGAACTGAAGTCTGATCCAGTACGTGTTATGAACAAGCTCCAAACATTCCTTGCCATCACCCCATTCTTCGATTACAGTGGATCACTGAGGTGAGTCTCCATCTTTTGAACCCTAAGCATTCTGTGGCCAAAATTTAATCTCTGTATGCTTCCACTGTTATCCACATTATCAGTGCCCTAGGCACACTTTGCCACTACACAACCCGCTGTTTAAGCCATCGTGAAGTTATGCCTCATTCTTATTATTATTATTTCCATCTACAGTGAAACCTCGTTAAACTGTAGTTGGCTGTAGCTCGGAAAAAGTATGTACTAAACGGTAGTACTGTTTAACCGAAGTAGCATGAGATCGCTCACTTGCCTGTAGAAAACGGAACATGCAACTCGGAGAGAGTGCGATGAAAGGGGAAAAAAACATGCAGTATTTATTCGCTTCGCGCTACAAAAGTGTTATTTTCGGTTGATGCCGCGGCGGCCTAGCACGACGACAGTGGCCTCAAACTTAATGAAGCTGCGTGCCAGCTTTTCAGCCAGCCCCCTCTTCTCAGCAAACACTCGCATGGCAGATTCCTCGTTGGTGTTACATGCACGTGCACGCACGCGGTAGAGGTGCAAAAGTCCCGGGGTGCCTTTTTCATTGCTGGGTGCTGTTCTCGTCGCGACAATTGATTTCATGAGGCTGACATAATGCGCAGCTTCTGCCACTGTCGGGCCTGAATCGCCGGTGCTGTCGCTTTCCGTGTCGTCCTCATCCCTGTCGCTAGTCGACACTTCACAACAACAGAGGTAACGATGGCGAAAAGTTGAACCTCATAGTCGACATCCCTACGCGGTCGCAGTAGCGCTGCCAAGCAACTTTGCATTCCAAATGCCACACACCGCAGTCAACAGCAGATCCCTGTCGCATGCCAGCGCCGTCTTCTTTGTGTCACGTTCGATAGCACGGATGATGTCTAATTTTTCTTCTATGCTGACCACCCGGTGTCCTTTTTATCCGAGCTTCGGCATGACGCGAGTCCTCGCTTGCCCGACGCCAGAACATGCCAGAACGCTCTCTGGCACAGCGCCAAAATGATGTTGATGTGGCTTCACGCGCAAATGCACAGGGCGCTTGGAGGCCGTTGTTCCCATCTCTGAGGCTTGTTGTTCTGCAGGGCCGCCCGATGGAGATGACGCACCGCCGTGTTTGCACGACGAAAAGTGGAAATGCTACGTTTTAACTGATGTGTACGCAATAAGCTGGTACGGTTTATGCGGATACAAAACACATTATCTTCAATGGCCGCTGAGTTGGGAATTTGACTTTACTACTTTTAATATGAAACTACTGTTTAAGCGGGTATGGTTTAACGAAATTTTACTTATATAAGATATTATATTACATCATCTAACAATGTTATATGCTACTCATTTCTTGAAGCTCAAACCAGGGGATATCATTTGCTTGCCTGGGAATTTCATTACCGGGCTTTCACTGGAAACATATTGTCATATGTATGAGTGCAGATGTTCCCTGATGTTATAGAGCGTCATGTGTCCACCATAGTTTGGGTCCTTAACCATAGCTATTCATGAAACTCTCAGCATAATGGGCTCTCCAAACTAGTAAATGTTGCCTAGAATTTTAAAAATAATGGAAGGCTTTACACAAACAGTGCTCACTGTATTTTGATGAGTGTTCATGCTATTCATGAATACCCTTTTCATTCTGCACAAATAAATATTGAAGTTTATTGATGTTTATAAACGTTGTGGAGAATGCCAAAATATGAACAATAACAGCCTTTAACCTGCTGATAATGAGCTCCCCCAGGACATTCAAGCACTTTCCCGATGACGAAAGCACTCCTCAGGTAAATTCTGTCACCAGTACTCAACTACTCATTGCAAAAAACATTCTCGTATTGTATTATAGGATGAAATAAAATGCTACTTGTCCAGCTCCATTTTATGTTTAGAAAAAAGAAATACAGTTGAACCTCGCTACAACGAAACTGACGGGGCGCGCGAAAAATTTCGTTAAAGCGAAATTTCGTTGAGGCGAAAACAGGCCAAAAACACTGTCAGGTTGGACCACATAGTCCCAAAACATCATTTATTTCCAAAGAAGTCGGTCAGCTTCTTCTGCTTCTTTTTTTTTGCCACGAGTGCAGTGGCGCGGCTTTCGCACTCGGTGAACAGTTGCATCGCGACGTCGTCATCGTGAGCACCGAAAAATCTGCGGATCACATCAAAAGCATCCATCACTTTTATTGCAGGTGGTGGCGCTAAGTCCTCCGCGTCGCTGTCATCATCCGATGATGCGTCGTTGTGGCGAACGCCCTCAATTATAGCTTCGTCACTCAGCTCCTCGTGAGCTAGCACTTCACTGTCAACAGCGATGTAGTCGCCGATGTGAACATCGGCCGGCACATCTCCGGAGTCCTGAAGGGCTGCCCACGCCGCATTGGCCTCTGTGGAGGGTGGAGCAATTGTACTGCAGCCTTCCTCGTCCGACGTGGAGTTCGCTGCCAGTTGAGCATCGGAGTGAAAGCCGGCGTGCACAAAACAGTTGTAGATGATACTGCGACTGGTTGCCGTCCACGCTGCTGAGACCATCTGTACAGCCATGTACAAATCCACTTCGATTGCCCGACCGGTGTCGATGTTTAACACCAGCCGCTGAATCAGTCGCTGTCGATAAGCGCTTTTAACGCTATTGATGATACCTTGATCCAGCGGCTGGATTAAAGCCGTGCAATTCGGCGGGAAGAATCTTACTTCCACGCTTTGAAGCTGAACGTCTTCAACGTTATGCGCTGAGCAATTGTCGATGAGCAAACAAACCTTACGTTTCTTTGCCGTCATGTCACGGTCGAAAGCGGTTAGCCACTCTTTGAAAACGGCCCGTGTCATCCAAGACTTCTTATTGGCAACATATTTGACGGGCAGGCTCTTGCCACCTTTGAAGCACCGCGGCTTCGCACTTTTGCCTATCACCAGTGGGCAGCGCTTGTCAGACCCGTCCATGTTGCAGCACAGGAGCACAGTCACACGCTTTTTGCTATGCTTCCCTCCGCTGCATGGCTGGCCCTTCATGTGAAGCGTCTTGGAGGGGAGGAGCTCGAAGAAAAGTCCCGTTTCATCGGCATTGTATATGTCTGATGTGGCATATTTCTCCATTAATTCCGGCACAGTAGCTGATGCCCAAGCAGATGCACCGTCGGCGTCTGATGAGGCCGACTCCCCACACAGCACTTTAGCGACGATTTCATGCCTGGCCTTAAAACGGGTCAGCCACCCTGAGCTGGCTTTGAAATCATTGATGCCCAGCATACAGGCATAGCCAAGTGCCTTTTGCTGCAACATGTTTCCGCTGACCGGCATCTTCTTTGCGCGCACGTCGAGGAACCACGTGTACAGAGCCTTCTCAAGGTCCTCATGAGCCGCTTGCGTCAGCTTTTTCCGCTTCGCGGATGTCCCCGAAGAAAGAGCTTGCGCTATCGCGTCTTTCGACTTCAAGATCGTTGACAGCGTGCTCTGTGAGATGCCGAAGTCCGCTGCAACATCTCCCTTTTTCCTGCCACTGGATGCCGCGCTGATAATCCGTGCCTTCTCTTCAAGCGAGAGGAACTTCCGCTTTCTAGATGAAGTCGCCATGCTCGCATTCATTACAGCGCACTAGCAGCACAAGCACGAGTGAAAAAAACTAGGGCAAACGCGCTGCTGTTGCCAGGCTGCTGCGTCCTTTGGCAACGGATTGGTTGCGGCTCTGAATTGGATTGGAAGAAAACGGGAGCTTGCCCCCGCGCCTTGTCGCAAGGCAGCCAGCCCGATAGTCATCAACACCAAGCTATGGCGGTGATCATGTGCGTTTCAGTGAGTGGATTAGTTTGGTCCAGCGAATGTTTAGCGAAACAAAGCAGCGTGGGCCTATGGAAGTACATAGATGGGCGGCGATATGCTTGTTTTATTGTAAGATATATTTTTAAATCGAGCTTCGCATAGCAAAAATTTCGTTGAAGCGGAAACGCGCCCCAAAAATGGTTCGTTGTGATGAGAAATTTGTTCCATTACTTTGTATAGCGAGCTGACGGGGAATTGGAAATATTTCGTTGAAGCGAAAATTTCGTTGAAGCGACGTTCGTTGTAGCGGGGTTCGACTGTAATTGAATTTACCGCTGACAATGACATGAGCAGTTGAAAGGTTTCGTTTTCGTTCGACTCTGCGTCAGCCACGCTTTCGCGTTTCAGTACTTTCCTGATCGCGTAGTGCTGCACTGGTTTTGCTGGTGCGCGAAACTCGCACAAACTGCAAGTAACAGAGAATTCAACTTCCATATGATGTCGTAGGATTCCCGAACGGTCTACGCCACTTGACCAAAAAGCAGCCGCAGCGGCGAATCCGCCTCTCTGTCTTGGCTCGGTGCTGCCGTCTGTCGGGCGCCGCTTTACTCACCAACGGCAGCAAAGGGTGGTGATGGCATATGCAACATCACCACTCCCCGATAGGGTGGCGGGAGATTTGAATTTTAAAAAAGCTATTCGGACGCTTCAGATGCAATTTTCACGTAAACTGTTTTTTCTTGGCACAAAATAAGCGTTGCGAGGTTGCTGTAAAGGTATTTAAACAGTCCACGTCGACTTAGTATTTGCCTTTAGTGTCCCTTTAAAGGGCCTCTCACCAGGTCTGGCCATTTGGAGCTGACAAGCGCAGAGCATACAATGTGCACTAACTATCTTGTTTGCAATGAATTATATTGCTACGCTCTGCGGAAAGGTCTGAAATTTCAATCCGAACGCCGTTTTCTCTTTCTCTCGCGGCGACCACGCCCCAAGCCGGACGGTGACGTAGTCATGTCCATGTGCCTATGTAGTCGGGTCTGCAGTGCGACGTCGCCCATGGTGACACGTGACTTCGAGAATTATTCAAGGCAACATCTGTTATTTGTGTGATCTGTTGCTTGAATGGACGAATTGAAGTTCAGAGAAATAATAAAACACACAAATGGAATGTCTGCATGTTTTTTGTTTTACTTCGCACCAAAGCAAGAAAGATGTACTTCCTGAAAAAGTTTTTGCATTAAAGGTGGAAAAGAAGATTTTAATGACTTGCAGATTTTACAAATTCGAAGTCCTATCACTCTAAAACTAAATCATTCTGCCCTGCCAAAATTTTTCAGTAAATTTACAACGCTAGTACCATTGGCCCCCATCAAGTCAAATCTATGTCACCCAGAGTATGTTTTTGAAAAATTGCCAAATTTGGCTTTTGTGCAACTGTCTCTGACTGACCTCGAAAATCGGGGTTTCTTGGGGCTATTTTAGCTAAGGCAGAAGCTGAAAAACGTTTGACAAGTCTTCAAAAGCTTTCTCGCAAACAAAAGTATGCAACTACACCCCATATGTATTTCGTTATAAAATGCCAAAACTGAAAATATAGCAACAATTGCAACATTTTAGAGACATTATAAAAGAAATAATCATCGCCAATTTTTATAAAAATTTTATAGAATACCCACCCAAGACTGGTAAATCTAGTACTGCAAAAACATGTTGCATTATTTTAAGTGAGAAAATTGAGCCTATTTTAAGACCATGCATGGTCATTCCAACGACAAGTCTCATTCTAATAATAAAATAAAGATCATGCTCATGCTGAATTCTAAACTCATTCATTTTGTTGTTGTAAAGGAGTGCGACTCAGATTGTATCTTCTTGGCCTCTTTTTAGCCATGAAATGAGTTGAGCTTGAGCTTTCAGGGCTCCTGCATTCGTATTCCTACTATGGTACTTTGAGGTAGCAAGCACACGAGAGTGTATGTACAGCAAGTTTTTTAGGACTAGTCGGGGAAACCTGATTCTGGCATTGATCTCTTATTAAGTCTGCTATCTGAAATGCTCTCTGTGTACATTAACGATGCACCAGCCCACTAGGAAAGCACAATGGTGCCACTGCAGTGGATGAGCCAGCTGTGTATGTTCAAATGAGGACAGTCACAAAACAGGTCCTAAATATTTTTCATTTTCACTTATATATTTATATTACGCTTAAAAATCCTTCTGCACAGCAGAACAGTAACTACTTTTTCCAACATAAGTTTTTTTTTTTTTTTCCACACAAGAAATCTTAATTGAGACAAGGTGCAAAAATCTTGGGGATCAAGTTGCAACACGTTGCAAACTTTGAAAGTGTGTGGTACAGAGAACACAGTTTTCGACACTTTAACCCTTTTACTGGATCTACTGGAAAGCAGCCCTGTATCAGTTGCAGTGGTTAGGGTGGCTGAAGTGGGAGACATTGTGCAATGCTGATGACATCTTGCAGGTTCGACCCCCACAAAGGCTTCTTCTGCAAAGTGCTCTCCCAGAACAACCGCACCAAGTGCTTGGGACAGGGCAAAGGGCGCCTTTATCCACCCATGGACATTCGGGCTGAGAAGTTCCTCAAGGCCTACTACCTGTCACACAATGTGGCTCTCTCCAAGCTGTTCAACAACCTCAGGCAACCTCAGCCCCATTGGCTCAAAGAAGACCTTTCACGGGGATGAGTCTGTTTGCTTCTTCTGTTTGCCATTTTTGCCCTTATTAAAGGGCATGACAAAGTCAGGCTCTTCCCCTGGCCTAGCAATGCATCATGGAACACTGTGCCATAGTACCGCTTGTGCCAGCAAGCTTGACTGCCTTGTGGAAATTAATAGAAAAGAGGCACATAGGTCTTTTGCGCTCCATGTCATCCTGACATTTACCAGGAGTTTTCATGACGCTGTATAAACTAAGATGCTATACGGAAATTTCTTCATGAAATAGACCAGGGTCTTATTCTTGGGCCATTTGCCACTTGGTCTTTGTTTTTCAAGTGGAAAGAAAGAGCACATACTTTTTCAGTATTTTTGGAAAGGGTGAAAAAAATGAAGGAATGGCCTCCTCCCTGATTCAGCATTGCTGAAGGAGAGGTGCAGTTGCTGCAATCAGCTGACATTTGTGTCTGCATCTGCTCTCTGCACTATTTTATTCTTTAAGTTCTCACCTTGGTATAATTAGTGTTCAGATTTCATTAATGCACCATTCAGCAGTCGCCCTGGTATTCTTAAGTTGAGATTTTCATAAGTAGCTTATCATTATGCCGAGCTCGATTCACATATAAGTTGAGAAAGTTTGGTGCTTTGAGTGGCGTAAATCCTCTTTTCGTAACAACTACCTATTGTCTGTGAAAAGTTTGGGTCCTGATGTCCCTGCATTTTATAAGGACTAAATTGTTCGTATAGGTTTTCATATACAAGAAATGTCTGTGGGCTTGCCATTAGGAGCAGGAGTGTCCACTTTAGCCTAACTAAATGTGTGGTGCACTTGCACCTCTCTCATAAAAGGAACTGCTGATGCTCCTTGCCAAAGGCCTTGAGACCAGCAGCGCCTGGTGGAACATTGATGTTGTTTGTACCTATGTGCCGTGTGCTCCATTTGTGAATGCTGTGCCAGCTAGGGCAACTGATTGCTGCTGATATTTTTTGGACTCATGCCATGTGTCCTGAAGTGTGTCATTCTCCTTGCAGACATTTTATATACACAGTGGGAAAACACCTTTGCTCACTGGGTGTTTGACTTCTGCCAGTTAGTTGGCTTGGCTTTTCAGATGGCTTTTCATAGGTGGCTCAAACATGGTTTGCTCCTAAATATTGAAAACCTGGAGCAGTATGTTACCTTTTCTTTTTTACTGTTACATGTGCATTTATGCTCAGTTTATATAAATTACGTCAGTCTTTTAGCATCAGACTGGGTTAAGTATTGACAAATTGTGGACCTGAGACAGAAAGCAACTTAAGTGTCATATGTATATGTGGATGTTGTAATAGCCTGAAAGCTGTACTGAGCCAATTTATTTTCATAATATGCTATGGGTATATTTCGATTGACATTTCTTTTGTCTGTGCAGTGGTTGAAAAAAAATGTACATACAAAAGATGTCAAACTTGTAGTCCATATATGTAAATATTTTGCTATGTCGCTTTAGTTTTGCAGAAACATTCACAAGCATTTTGCAGATCAAACTCTCTTTTCTATAGTTATTGTGGTTTGCGTTTTACTCAAATTACACACTCCAAAGACGTATGCATTGCACTACTCACTGCAGCAATCTTGCAGTTAACTTTGCAGTTAATGCTTTATGTTTCATGTGACTCAGTTTGAAATCAAAAAGCTATTCGAAGCTATATGTGCTTTATTGAGCACAATACAGTCAAAACATGCCTACATTGGAATAAAAATTAAAATATACAGTGTATCTAGTAGAACCTCGCTGCTATGTTTCTGAGGGGAGGACGTTTAAGAAAAATTATTCAGGTAAGCATGTGATTTGAAGCCACTAAGAGGAATAATAGAGCTAAGACCTAGTACAAGGGCGTTTACCCCTGTACAGCCAAACCCACTTATCATCATCAGCCTATATTTAGGTCTTCTGCAGGATGAAGGCTTCTCTCAGCGATCTCCAATTATGCTTGTCTTGCACTAGCTGATTTCAACTTGCACCTGCAAATTTGCTTAACTTCATCATCCCACCTAATTTTCTGTCATCCTCAACTGCACTTCCCATCCCTTGGCACTCATTCTGTAACTCTAATGGTCCACCGGTTATCTGCCTTACACGTTACACAGGCTGCCAAACTCGATTTTCTTCTCCCAATGTCAACTAGAATATCAGCTAATTGACACATATAGTTTAACCCACTTATATCAATACTTATATGCCAAGAAAATCACATTGTTATAACTGGTAATCATTATAATTGGGATGTACAAAAAGAAACAGGTGGCAAGCATTCAAGCATTTTAACTAGACAGAAAGAAGTACTATATTTACTGGCACAACTTCAGCACCCTTTTTTCTTACTTTAGCACTTCGAAAAGGGGGTGCACAAATCACGCAAAAATTTTGCAAAAACGTCCTAAATGTCTACAGTGTACCCCCGGTTATACGTCCTCGGATTTTCAACGTCCCTGGTTTTACGAGAGATTAACGCAGTCCCGGTGAACTCCCCACCCATGCAAAACTGCAAAACCGGATGAATGAGAAGCTCCACCAGTTCCCAGCAGCTCCCTCACAGCACCGTCCCCTCCGTTAGGAAGGGGAGAGTGCCCCTTCACATGCGGAAAGCTCAGACTCATTTACGGGTTCCTTCCTTGTCTCCTTTTTTCCTTCCCTCGTATTCGCTGCCATCGCATTGTTCGTTTCCCTTCCCTCTCTTTACGTCACTCAACTGCCTCCCGCCTTCACCCCTTCTTTGCCGCCTGGTTGCACTTTCTCTGTTTCGGCATTTTCTCTCAGCAGTGCCTGCTCCTGTCACCGGGTGCATTCGTGTATACAACTGACAGTATTTTGAGCCCTGTGCCAAGCTTGCTAACTTCGTACACTGCCAAGAACACTGTCAGCCGCACACTTCAACATGTCCTGCGTGTCCAGTGCCGAGTCTCGTGCAAGTGAAACTACCTCCAAAAGCAAAAGCCCGAGAATACCCCCCTAGCACGTATAGAAGGCACGAGAGCATGTGCAAGAATCGAACCCATTACCCACCGGAAGGCCCGCAGATTGTGTCCGATACGCATGTTCACACATGCAGTTCGGAGCTTTGTATACGCGCGAGCACGCAGGACTTCTCACGCATATGTCGTTAGGTTTCTGGTCTCACATGGGTAGTCGTATCATGCCGATACTGCTGGCTGCTTATGAGCTTGTGCTGATGGGCTGCTGTGTGCAGGACAGGGAGCACAAAATATACTAGGAACAGTTTTTTTTCATTTTTTTTTTTTTCAAGAACCAGGGTGATAATTTACGGGTGTGCAAATAACCTAACCAGTTTTAACATTACTCAGGTGTAACAATGAGCAGCAGCTGTACCTTCAACTTTTGTGTGTGTCCTATGGTTAAATAAACCGCTTGTTCCCATGCCGCATTATTGGCTATAACAATTAAATCTGGCTACTTGGAGTCTGCACGTTTGTGCCACGCACCCTGCACGGCATGTTATTGTCAGTCCTCTCCGGTCTCCCTTCCACCCCTCTCAAGTCGGCTATAGGGTGAAAATTAGACTGGAGAGGTGCATGCGATGTCGGCAATATGACGCGTGCCATGCGGGATGCGCAGCTCAAAGGCGAGTGTGAAAAAGTGACTCATGCCTTTTGTGCTTTTCTTTTTGCAAGAATTTTGCATTCCATTTCCTTTCGGCGCACACATCCAGTAGCCAGATTTAATGGTTATAACCGACAAAGTGGCATGAGATCATTGTAGTAAGCGGTTTATTTTACCATAGAACACATACAAAACTTGACAGTGCATTGACTGCTCATTGTTATATCCAATATACCCTATTGTTAAAACCGGTATCGTTATAAGTGGGTTCGACTGCATTCAGAAATGCATCTTTAAGCTGATGCTTGATTTGGACTAAATAATGCACGTCGTGAACGTGCCTAATAAAGCACCGCGAGTGTTTTGAGCATGTTCTTGCCAGGTGTCATTTAAATGAAGTCAAGCATGTGCTACAGTTAAGGACGCACTTCAGAATACTAGGGTTAATGATGTTTTCGCTCATTCAAAATATATTGGTTACCTTCTACAGGCACATGTTCCAACTCGTTGAGAGGAGAGTTTCTTTTAAGAGGCCTTGAATATGGTCTGCCATTCTTACCGTTCAAGAAACTACACAGCTGTCAAAACCTGCAACTGCCTGAGTGAGAGCAGCTGCTGCAGTAACTTCTTTCCTGCCACTGTCATTGCAATAGAAGACTTCATCTTCTTGCACCTCTGGCATGATTTCTGCCACACTTTAGGGTTGTGCTCTGGGATGTTGATAACTTCCTTACAATTAAGCCAACTTACGCTGCTTTCGGTCACAAGAAATGTTTGCTGTAAGAGAGGTTCATTTCACTTGCCCTTGACCCAACAAAGCACAAACACCACTCCACATCAAAGAAAATTAAATCAACTTGTCCACATTTATTTCTGGCCATGGAAAGTATATTGGTTAATTATAAATTACAGTTAATTAATTAGTCATTGATTTGCATAACAATCTACAACTGAAAACTCCCTTCAGGGTATAAAAGATGCCACTATGGGCTCTACATCAAGATTCCAGCACGTAAATCAGAACCTTTAGGCATCAAATTCAGCATATCAAAAATGGTTACGTAGGGCTTCGTGGTGTTAAAACAACCCTTGAGGGAGTTGTTAGATTGTATGATTGTTTAACATGTGAAAATAATGCACAGAGTGATCTTTTGCCAAAAGCATGTTATTTCTTTGCTTATGTTATTACATTGCTTATGTTATTTCTTTGCTTTAAAACATGCTTAATTCTTTTGTTAGCATAGGAAAATGGCCATTTTTCAGGAACCAAGAAAAAAAGTTTTTCTTTTTTTTTTGTCTCCATAGACAAGGTTACAGCATATAATGTTGTATTATAAATTGTATAAATCTAGTTGTTTTCCATAACCTGCAAGAAAGAAACCTGTAATAAGTAATGAAAAAACGTTTATGAAGCCAGCATATTCATAGCCACTTAAGAAAGAAAAGTCTATATATCAACAAAAAATGTCAAAAGCTATTCAGAATATACGTTTCAACGACAAATGTTCCAAGAATAGTAACATACTGAAATCCGATTGAAGTCTTCAATCACCAGCGATCAGTTAGAATAGGCGTGGCAGCAAAAGAGTTCACTATAGATTAGAAATGTTGTGGGTTCACTCCCACCGCAACCAGACAGCCACTGGTTTAAATGGGCACAAGCATGCCCCAGCCTCACGTTCGGCATTCTTCAGGGGTGATACGCTTGGGAACGGAGCCTGCCCCCTAAATTCCTGTCGAAACCTTCGTGAGCACACAAAAAAAGAGGTTTGGGCCACTCCCATGGCAGCCATTTCCCATGTGGCATCTCAGTGCACCTATTAGGTGGGAATGCCGTTGTGTTGGAACAAACTCCCCTTTTCAAGCATTGAGGTCCCATAATTTCCGAGCACCTAGCCAGGAGCGCACTTGTGCCTATTTTATCAGTAGGTGCCCAGCTGCAGCACTATTCTGCCTCCCACAGCTCCAGTGGATGCCCTTCAACAAGGCTGTCTGGGATTAGACAAAGGGCACTCGGAGACCATCCACATGGTCCCTATACGCCCCCTTTCGAGATGCGGACCCCCACAAGTAGCCACGCACCAGACCGGGGGACATCTTTACCCATTAGAAAACCCAGTGGGTTTCCACCGGCACCAGGGTTTGAACCCAGTGCCTCCCTCATTCAAGGCAGATGCACTACCACTAGGCTATCACTGCTGCTAACTAGTTGGTACATATCTACTAGAATGCTTGGGGACGGTGTGAAACTGTGGGACAAGATTAGACTGCACAAGCACAGTCTTGTCTGTGCTCGTGTTGTCCCTCTAAACATTCAGCTGACAAGGAAGGAAACCATGAAAGTTCAAACAATCTCTAGTGTGTTTAGGACACCCCCTACCTCCACACCCCCCGCCCAGTGCACTTAACATGCTTTTCCTCTCATTTTCAAATGCACAAGGTAAGAGGGCTTCCTTCACACCTCTTGATTTACACGTTGGGTCGTTGTGATGAAATTGTGCCACAGTTTTGTCTGCCTATTTTATCCAAACTGGCACAGCAGCCGTGTCATTGTACATGGGGGGCAGTCTGTAGGCTCCTTACAGAGATTTTTGGTTAAAGAAGACTTTTTTTATTAAGTAAAAATTCACTTAAAGGGAGCTGTTATAAGTGGCACAGTAAAACATGCCATCTGTCACTCCTGGAACATACCATCTAATCAACATTTGGGGAATTAGGAAATTGTGTCATCAGGATCATAGGGACAGGCAAAGAAATAGGGGTATTTTTGGCATGCCCTATTATGTGCCTGTGAACCCCAAAAATTCTGTACATGTCAGCGAGGTTCTACTTTTGGTATACAAAAGTGGGGACAGTTATTGACAAAGAAGTACATTGGAGTTAGTGACCTGCTTTCATGAACTACTTAAATGGAGTTGTGGAGAAAAATAGTCATGTACATGTATTCATTTTTGTTAATGTTTGTGTCATTAATATTATGTTTTTCTGTCGTGTGAGTGGTCTCGTAAAGTTGATCTTGTCATACACTTGCATGGGTCCCATATTATCGTGGGGCACTGGGGTAATATTAGGGTTAGTTATGATCTGTTGCTTTGCTCATGTTGTTGGCATCTAATACACAGGCACTGACACACAGAGGCTGCCAGTAAGTTTCCTACTGGTTGTACCATGGCACCACTGAATCTGTTAGAGCAAGCCAGGGTAGCTGTGCAACCTAAATGTTTGGGGGCAACAGAAGAGCAAAACAGGTTGCTTTCTAGTGAATCATGGAGAAAGAACAGATTGCATTTGTGAAAGAAATAAAAAAAGAGCTACTGACAGGCTACATGATCTGGATGATGATATAATTACTTCCACAGTATGGAATACACATTCTCAACATTATAATGGTTTCTTAAGAGTGATATGTCAGAACTAGCTGCTATTTTTGTTTGATGCATAGTTTCTTACGCTTTTGCTGGTTCATGCAGCTATCGGTACTCCAACAACTGTGTTATTTAATTGGGATGATTAAGAATATGGTTGGTATTCAAGCTTGAGGGCAACTTTCTGAGGACTTGGTTGTGGGAAAAATGTGAGGGCTGTCCTCACATAACAAATCTCAACATCTAAAATTTTTCCTCTGTTTCTATAGTGATATTTCTTTAATCTTTAACTCAAATTAATAATTTAAGGAAGGAAAACTGTCTCAAATTTTGTTGTTGGTGCTCCTAATATATGGCATAAACAATTCTGCTGCAATAAAGTAGAGGTTTCTTTTTTTAACTGTGTTTATAATCGGTACTTCTATTTCCTTTTGTGCACCTTAATGGCCGATGCAACTGCACCTCATGAAATAGAAAAGATAAAATGTACTGCTCTCAGTAGGCACATTTCATAAAGAATGTTGTAAAGCTACATTTTCCAAAAATGAACCCTTAAATACTGTTTTCTTGCACAATGATGCACATGGGGCCTCTCCAGTTTACTTGGATCAGACAACAGCCTGAGAACTTTTATTAGAGAGAAAACTGTCTCATTATCACATTAGCTAACTGCTGGTGACTACCCAAGAAACCTCCGGAATTTGGACTTTCCTTTGCGCTTTGTGAGAGGTGACCATAGTAAACAATTCTTGCGCAGTAAATGAAGACTTTTTTGGTTCTTGCCCTTGCCAGTAGTGACATTCAGTAGCAGTGTTTTAAGGTCACTAGTGTCCCTTAACATGGCCATTTATGTTTATGGGGATGAGATAGTCAGCAGTTTCTGAAATTTACGAATATATAATTTACTATTCAAATATGGGCTGGCTGCCTTTTTCTATTAGCCTCTCCTCCCCTAGCAAACAACCGTGTACTTAGTTTGGTGGCACTGCCATCAGCATTGAGCGTACAGCTGCTATTCACATAGCTGCACATAAAATCAATTTGTCAAATAATTAATCATCTCAGGTTCGCTGCATTATGTTCCCTGCCTCATGTAAAGAAAAACAAACCAAACGCATGCCACTGGCAAGAGATCCTCGCTATAGTCGTAAACAACTCAAGATTTCAGAGTGGAAAAGCTTCTTCTGCGAAGCACATTAGGCCACCCACGTGCTTAGTATGTAGTTGTTTTCAGAAAGAAGCTTTCTGGGCTCTTGCACAATAAGAACTACAATAATAAAGGATTTTGAATAGTGCTAGTACGCAAGTAGACTACAAGGAAAGACAGACCTGTCCTTGTATTCTACTCATGTGCGTGCGCTATTCAAAATCCCTTGTCATTGTATACCAACAGGCCCAAATTACTGCGGTATTGTACAATAATAAACTTTGAAATATTCCAATCAATAAAATTGAAGTTCTATGCGTGAATGCATTATGAGCCACCCGGCTGGTGGACATGTGGCTGTGCCATCATAGGATAAGTAGGCTAAACTTCTACCAGAGGAAATGGCATGTTTTGAACATATATAGTGCCAGATGTCATACCACTCATTTGCCCTACAAAATTTTGCTGCGACTTCAACATTGACCGTGACAATAGCTTGTATATGTTGAAGTAGGAATACTGTGTTAGAAATTGTCACAAGTGCCGACAGCCTGCTACATCTTAACTAAAGTTAGACTGCTTTAAACAGGAAAAGGCATGTACGCATGCATTACTAGTACACAATTCAGTGTTCATGTACCCTTCTGCAACTGCAGCAGCTCTCCAAAGCATTTTAAAGCTTGAAGTTGCAATGTGAAACAAAGTTTTATTATGGTGCAGGTCCTTTGTGCTGGCATGAAAAGGCAAAGAGAAGCTTTTTTTAACTGTTCACTATTGGCAGCCAGGTGCAGTCAGACATGCTCATGCCATGCGCATGCCATCTTGATCACATGTGGCCACTTAAACTCATGGTCACTTAAGTCAGTGTAGCGTGACTGACTGGTGATTGAATGTATTTGAGGTGTATTTGCCGCTGCATTCTTATCCTGTGACTGATGATAGGCTTCCTATCTTATGTCATTTTTCTCCTTTTAGAGGGCAGCATAGGCCACCATTGTGCTTTGAATAATGCCATCCAAGAACTGTGAGCCCCAATCAACAATATTTAAAAGGAAGCAATTTCATTCTTTCTACCATGCAGCAGATACTTTATGAACATAATCAGAAGCCACCTTAATTTGAGGCAGCTTTTTTTTTCTTTCTTGCCATTGTAACCTGGTGACTGATATTTAGCAGTTCATATTTGACAAATTATTAACCATCCAGTTTATTCGGACATTGCGAATACATCTTAGGTCCATGACAACATGACCTGATTATCTTTGCTCCAAGCTTTTTACCAGTTTTCTTTTTCGTTAACTTTACAAGAACGTTCTTGCTTTGCAGCCCTATTCAGCTGATAAAGAAATTATTCCAAGAATGCTTTTTATTTTTATTTTGTTTAGTTGAACCAGGAAACCAGAGGCCACAGCTCTACAAATAAACTCTTAAGTGTGCGCCTTTTGCTCATATACCTGATATGACGCATGGGTAGAAGGCTAGAATATTGTACACAAAAGCTGTATGTTTACACTTTCTGAACTGTGCCATACTGAATGAAATGTGTTATGGATAGTATGCTGTTTCTTTTTGTTCCTGAAGGCTGTGTGTAGTGCAGCAAGGGAGTTTGTGTTCTTTACCTGTATAATTGTAAAGTGAGTGGCAGCAAATCAAGTGGTGTGCTGGGATTCATCCATTTTCCAGCAGCTAGTGCCTGAAAGCAAGAATCCAGTCTTCTGCCTCTATGGAGCGAGCGTGTTGGCAGCATGGCATGCACAGTGCTATCAGTGATGGTGCATATGATTTGCTAACGAGCAGATGCAAGGAATCGCAGCTCATTACCTGTAATGGTAAAGCACAAGCGGTGTGCTGCATCTCCCTGCTGGGTGCATTCATGACCCCGCATTCACTAACAAACCACTAGTCTTTCAGGGTGACATTTGCGACAGAAGTGCCATACATTAAACTGCCAGTGAAGCTGTTTTATGTGCCTCATCTTCCAGAATTTTGCCCTCCCTCTACGACGCCTTCCTCCTCTGTACCAAGTCATGTCTGTTCTTGACTCGTGACAATCTCATTCAATTAGATTGTCTACGGGTCTGTTAATTTCTTTTGTCTGGCTTGACGTGGTTTTAGTATTTTATTGCATGGTGCTAGAAGCTCTTTCAATTCAGAATAGAAGGCAATAGATATTTCTTGTCTATTGTGTTCATATTACTGTGCATTATTTTCTGCGTAATACAGAAGTGTTTGCAATGGAAGTGATTTTATGTCTTTGCCTTTTTTTTAGTACAGTTATAAACATATGGTAATGTCATACTTGGTGGTTTGGGTTTGTCTATCTCAGGGTAGATTGAAAGGCTGGTGGAATTTGTTTGCCTAATTTAATTATTGATGTGTGTAATGTCTTACTGTTTGTTCTTGTTGACTTTTGTCTAATGTACTGTAGAGAGTTAGAGAAATGCGTTCATTAAAAGGCTGCAGATTGTTTTGAAACATGAGGCCACAGCAAGAACAAAAAGCTAAAAAAACGAAGTGACAGTGGTTCAAGACCATCTGCTTGGCTTTTCTTTTGCTTTATGAAGCAGGCTGATGTCTGTTCATCAAAATGAAAAAGCTTGTCATTTGTTTTTTTCACTGGCTCAGAAGTGCTAGCCACAGCAGTTGTATGAAATCCTGCCTGCACAAATGCCACCCATCTGAGTTTCTACTTGCAGTATTTTTTGGCAATGCTGTTGTTCTTATATTTATACACTTGTCGTGATTACTACTTACTAAATGTCTGCAGATGTAATGTGTGTCCTTAGGCAACTTTTGGTACGAGAAAGGCACTCCTGGCACCAGCTGGCCAAGGCCCTGTGCCAGTCACGTCTTTTATCTCGTGTGGCCGTCCCAGTGAAGAAGCGAGGCAAAGAACTTTGAATATTTATTCAAAAGCTTGTGCACATGCATAAAGGTGTACATTTAATTTTAATTAAGCTGGCATCAACCACTAATGAATTTTGGCTCCTTATATTGCTTCTTGTTTTGTACTATTTGTGTAGCAGCTGCTCTTTGTCTGTGGAAATGTGAAATAGCATTAGTTACTGAGCTTATGGGGCAAAAGAGTCTTAAAAAAAAAAGATTGGATGGCACAATAGGCTTGCATGAAACCATTAAAGTCTGGAGGTTTCCAGCTTTTGGGGTCTGTTCAGCGGCTAGTGTTTGGACTGCAGTTCTCATACAGCAGCATGTTTCAAGGGTGTACAGAAAATTTACTGTTATAGCATCGTAAATATACAATGTTTCCCATTGTTATTTGACTTTGTTTATGCCATCTTTTTATTTGCTTTCTGTGAAAGCTTCATATGCTAGCAAGTTGTAAGAAATAAAATGTGTGCATATTGTACATTACAGTTTGCAGATGTGTGTTATAATTTGCATGATTCAGCCTTGCTTTGTTTGCAATGTATATGTGCTAAATTGCCACAAAATTTATTGATGTTTTAAAGCCATGAACACCTATGTTCCCTGTGTTCACTAGTTATATTGCCCACAATAAAAATGAAAGCAGTTGATGTTGTGACTCAAGTTTGTGAAGGTTGAACAGTTCTAGCTAATGTTGGAACTTACCACCAAGAGTTGGCTTAGAACCGCTGAGAACCATCGCATAGCCATTCAAAAGTAATCCAAACACTTTTTACCCCAATTACCTTAAAACTACCCTCAAATGTTGAAGCTTTTGGGGCAAAGGGCTCATGTGAAAAATGGCGTGTTAACATGTAAATGGCTTCGTACTGTGTATAGCACAGTTTTCTGGGCTTGGTGTTGTGAAGGGCAGCTTCAGGACATGTCTTCAGTACTGTAATGTGCCAGCATTAATTAGTTAATAACCATGAAGTGAGCTCCATGGGAGCCATGTATTGAAAGTTGGAGAACTGTGGCCTTGTGTGCATAAAGAGCCACAACCACATCACATCAAACTACAAGCTGTCTTTTGCAGCAAAAGCCATGAACAAGTAGCTTGCGATGCTCCATCATCTCAGATGATCAGCTTTTTTGGCTGTTCCCATGTGAACTCAGACCGACCAAAATGTCCATATGCGCTGGTTCTCCTGTAGATGGGCTCCTTTAGCTTGAGGTCTCTGTAACATAACAATTCGTGTGAGTTCCCCCAAGTTTCTCCTCTTTTTTTTTTCTTTAGACAAAGCTCCTGCAGACACTTAGCTGCTGATCATTTTACAGAATCGTACATGGCAACATCCTGTAAAGGTAGGCTCAACATTCCTGTATTGCAGGTTATAATTGTTTGTTGCTAATCGTGCTTGTAGCACAGGTTTTTTTTTTTTTGTATTGTGCTGTAGACATTGCTTGCAAAGGCCTATTTCTTGTGCAATTTGCAAATTACCTGCAGTTGGAAAAAAAATGGGTCCCACAATTAACGTGAATGTTGAGTAATGAAATTAGATATCTACCCACGTCATAAAATATATTGTCTTGCCAATAGTTTCGGAATATCAAAATTGAATGGAACAAGTAAAAATTTTGCTCGTGGAAAAGTTGCCAGTAGTATATGGTGTCCCAGAAAGAAAGTTGCATACATTGACACTGCTTGGTACCTAAAATCTGTAACGACGAAAGCTTAGCCCAACAGATGACCGCGATCCCTAAAAGTAATACCATATTCTCACGAATATAACGCGAGATTATATATATATATATATATATATATATATATATATATATATATATATATATATATATATATATATATATATATATATATATATATATATATATATATAATTTTACCGTTCTCGCTTTTGCAAGTGGGGTGAGCTCGCCTACCAAGCGTAAGCTTGCGGGAAAGCCATCTTTCGTTAACAAGGGGCACGGGTTTGCGAATGACGAGAGACCAGTTCGGTGCAACGACTTCGAGGCGGTGGTGCAGAGGGGTTCAAATACAGCAAGAACGCTTATGCATGCATAATGAGCATGGTGTAATGTTCGGGCAGAAAACAAGGCGAAACAAGAAACAAACCCCAAGACAAGAGCCCAACATTCGGCACAGCGCGGCACGGTACTGGCCAAATGCTGACGCAACAGCGGGCAATGGTGTGCAGTCTCTGTGGCATCTTCCGGCATGCAGGAGGGATCATGACGTCAGGCAGTCAGCCTTCGCAAGGCAGCTTCTGACGCCGTTCTGTCCCACTTATTCACTCGGGTAAATCATGGGAAATGCTCGCATCGCGCGTTCAATCCTGGGAGCAGCAGTTCATACGTGGCTTAGTTCGTGGCAGGTTTGGGCGCCGCAGGCGGCCGGAGTTTCCGCCGCCTTCTCCAGGCCGTGCCGCTTGCTTTCTGCTTGCCGCATTTGATGCATTCTCGGCATCGATAACTGGAAACATTGTTGCCTTTGCAGCGGCGCAGCAGAGAAGCGGGCAGACTTACGTTCAAGCCGCACTCCACAGTACACGCTGCGGTCGTGCGTAAAACTGCACGGGTGGCACACAGGTGCACGAATTTCGGTTTATACAGCTTGTGTGGAACCAGTGTAAACCTAAATTTGGCACTTGTGTGCGACATGTGCAGTTTTCCGCACGACTGTAGGCGTGCGGTTCGAGCGCCGAGTGGAGCGACTTGAAAACACTGCTTGCCATCACGTGTTTCTCAGTTTCTCTCCATCGTGTTTGTAGGCCTGTGTTTCGGGGCCGCGCCTTCTCCACAATGCTCACTTAAAGTTGCGGAAACGATTGAGTTAAGCTCTATGACATTTTTAAACCTGCTAGGTTTCTTTTTCGAGTTGGCCAAGCTCTCGCGCTGTGTCCATCCACTTGGTCAATTCTTCACGTTTCGTGATTGCGTTATCTTGTATCTGCTAATATAGTGGTGTCGGTAGCGGTATAATCTTCACAATTTATGCCTTTTTCTGTGTCTTTGTTTCTTTTTGCCAAATGAGCCTTACGCAACACGTTTATAGCGCACTGTTGGCCACCACCACGAGATGAATTGCCACCGGCACTGCTTTTCCTTTCTACCTGGGGTGCCTTGATGTGCAGGCATCGGGGCACCCTATGTCTAACTTTCTTCTGGGACCTTTCGAACAACACCAAATATGAATTTTCGCAAAATAAAATAATAATATAGAATATTTGATAATTATTGATGAATGAAATGTATAAGGGGAGGACAAGATGCAAGTTACGTCGCGATATGCCGGGTGTTTCACTTAACTAGAGGTATTCGCCGAGACGTCGGTGCGCCGCCGCCGATGTTTCTTGTCGGCGACATCGGCGCGCTATTTAAATAGTAATAAAGATTTCTAAGTCAATCCAGCTACGTTTGAGGTTTTGTGTTGTCCTGTTTAATTCTTTTGCCTGTCCCAAGCATAGAATCATGTCAAGCAGGGGAGCAATGAAGCAACACAATAAAAACGAGTGACCCTGCTCTCCACGTGCGTGTCGTCACAATTCAGCGCAACGTGAGATTCTGAAACTTCCTCAAAAGCGCAATATAGCGTAACGAGAATAAACAGCGACTTCCGAACGTTGGAATCGCGGCTTGAGGGTCGTGGAAACTGTAGTTGCGGGTAGAATCGCCGATATGTCTGAAAGCGGCATCAACGCGAGAGATGCAACTTGTAGCAAGGTAGAAATTTCTGGTCCCGATGGGCCTAAGATGCCGGTTGGAAGTTATCGCATTATTCTGGCCGTTGCATTCGAAGGAGTTTCTACATGTAAAAAATATATTTAACATGTGTACTGCATGGTGCTGTTTCTTTGTAGTATTCATATAAATAATTGAATGCAACTGATACCCATAGCTACACTGAACTATAAAACAGTTTCAACGTGCAGATAAAAAAAAAGGACATTTCTCTTTCGGGAATAATTGTGCATCCGAGAAATGCCTGCATTTCTACTAATCCACACTTCATTCATTCAACGTGTTGACGACGAGTTAACAAATTGAGCAAATTTTTCTACCGCATCATACCTCGGCTGAAAAAAAAATTCACCTGCTGCAGAAAAAAAATTCTTTTACTTCAGGGAAAAAAGACTAAGAAAAGTTACATAAGCAAAAGGTTATTAATATTCAGAACAAGTGATTTCACTGATTGTCCAGTCGGGAATGTGCGTTATAACTACTGCTGATTGGTTAACGGCTTAATGGCTGAACCCAGCAAAAGTTGGTCACAGCATAGGTCTGCTTTTTTTTTTTTTTTTTTTTTTGCGTAAAGCATATTGTAAAAACGCAATCTCATTCCGGACAAGTGGGAGCAAAGTTACCCTATCTAGATAGTGTCACGTGCTACGGTAAGACGAATTCACTGACTTTGCTCAATGGAGCAAAACCAGCAAGGCTCTGCATATTCGTGCTGGATGGAATATACAAACACTCAACATAGACGCTTTTAGAAAGGTGCCCTTTTTTTTTTTAATATGCAGGCTGAAAAGCAAACGACTTGCAAAACGTTTTGTATTTCTCTCACTGTCAACACCTTTGTATTCGGACCTCTCAACCCTTAATGCGAAAAGGCCAGAATTTCAACCAGTTTAGCAAAGAAGGGTGTAGCGAAGCAGCTTTTTTAATTTGTGGTTTCCGTTTCCACGCCGCCTGCGCCGCCGCCGATGAATACCCAGCGCCGCGCCGGTATGGCCCCTCTAGCCACCATAGCGCCGGCGCGCCGGCGACGAAATTAGGGTGCCTAGGGTGCCTCGATGCGCGAGTCCCCCTCTGCCGCTCCCACGGAGCGGCGGAGGCACCATCAAGGCACCCAGACGAAATCGACCACCATGCTGCTGCCAGTCGAAACCGACACGGCGCATACCTCTACATGTAACTAGAACCAAATTTAAAAATAGTGCTGTACCTCATACGAATGAGACCAACAGCGTATTGTTTGCAGTTGTCTTGAGTTAATTTTTTTAAGAGCAACTAGTTATTTAATTACGTTTAATCATGCAAAATTTGAAATATTCGCTTTAGGGCATAAGTCGTATTTGAAAAGTTCTAGAGCGTGCTGAGAACAACACCGAATGAAGTTTTCTCCGGGACGTTATCTCAAATTTCCGTGGTTCTTCTTCTCCGAGTTCTGATGGAAGCGCGCGAAATATATATTTATAAAAAAAAATTACGTCACTGCGCTTTTGCGCGTCTGTATGGCAGCGCTCTCAGTCGTGTTTGGAAAGAACTGAGCCCGGCTTGTCAATTGTAAAGAGAGAAAGCTATTGTCAATGTCGTCCAACGTTACGTCCCCACCGCCGTCGTGGAGATCGAAATCCGCCACGGTCCCAAATGATAAACGTTATAGGCAGCTGCTGAACACGGATGCAAACACACTTGGGCTTTCGACGGGCATGCGGGCTTCGTTCTTTTGAAACATGATTGAGCGTGCTGCTATCCAGAGGTGCAAGCGCGCACTGACGTCTTTATTTTCATGTGTAGCGGGATTCTTCAGAGCACGGAAAAATGAACCGCCTAAAAGATAGCGTCTAGAAACAACTTAAGTCCACTTATCCCCTAATGGTTCAATCAAATATTTAAAATTTATCATAAGTAAACCTAACTAATTAGCTAACTAATCGAACTTCCAGAAATATTCTGAGTAATTCAAGACGACTACCAACAATATGCCGTTGGGCTGAATTCGTCTAATCGTGGTATTTTTAAAGTTTGCTTCTAGTTACGTGAAGCACAACTGAAAGTACAAGTGTGCGCCGTCGGCCAGTCATCCTTGTCCACAATCACATGCGCGCGCGCGTGGTTTTCGCGCAGTGCGGGGCTGCTCGCCCTGATAGCGCTTCTTTCCTCGTCCGACCCGCTGCAGCGCCATTATGCCGTTACTGTGGCTATATAGCGCCGTCGTCGCTCGTGCAGCGCGATAAATGGCCGACGTGTGCTCGGTTTCCTGACCTGTATGGCTTTGTTTTTTTTTTCTACGAAGAGCTTGCAGTGTGTAAACGTAACCGTGTACAGCGCCAGGAATATATCTCACTGCACGAGCGGCACTACAGCTGGCCACCATAAGGTGGTGGGAATGGCGCTGCAGCGGGTCGCACGAGGCCGAACAATATCGAGTACCGCTCGCAGTAAGGCCAGCGGCCCCGCACTCTACGTGAAAATCGTATCCGCGCGCGTGCAGACAAGCATGACTGGTCATTGGCGCGCACCTCCAGTTGCTTCGATCGGGCACGCGCGGCGCTGTTCGCGTTTCATTTGTGCCCGATATTACAGTAAGGTGGGAAGCTGGGCGAGTTGGAAATGGTGCATTTTTTTAATCGGCGCGGAGAAGGACGGCATCACAAAAAGGAAGGACACAGGACGAACCCTCGCTGGTATGCGTGATAGCGAAACGTCCAGAGACGCCATCAGAAGCCCGTACGCTCAAAACATGGCGGTTCATGATTGGTTCATATGGTTACATAAATATTTCGCTAGATCGAGTTAACATATCCGCAGGCGAGTTAAGAAAGAGGCGGACTTTATCCGACGAGTGGGTTATCGTGCAAAAAATTTACTTCTCTACATCACCCTCGTGTAACAACGAGCTGCATAAGTGCATCCTGCGCTAGCAGAGTCATTTGAAACAAAATATGACTCAATAGTAGTGGCTTAATGTTTCTGCCGTCCTTCGCCATAGCACAGATATTGTTTCAGTGCGTACTATATAAATCGTCTCTGTCATGGAAATTGTCTACAAGTAGGGGTTAGTCTCGTGTACTCTTGCCGCGTAACGCGTCCTTTTTATTGATTAACTAATTTAGTATTACTTTTTTTGCTTGTAGACGTATCAGTTTGCTCAACCTCCCCACTACTTACTTGATGATTTTGCCAGGTCTGAGGTCAAAATTCTCCTTCACGATGTGGTGCAGCTCCCGAGGTGTCTTGGTCGCAGTGCCGTAGGTGAAGATGGATATGGAAACTGGCTGGGCGATGCCTATGGCATAAGACAGCTGCGAGCGAATGCGGCAGGTTATTACGAATGCCAACCATGCTTGTATTTGGGGATGTGTGATAGTACACCTTCATTTTGCTTTAAAGGGCTGTGCAACACTTTATGAGACTGGCAAGTAAGCCGCCTAGTCGCTGTCATGTCATCAACATGTAAGCCAGATATCTCGCTTCACCCGCAGCACGGAATAATACGATTTCACGCGAGACGCAAGTTGTTCTTTGTGGGTATTAATTTTTTAAAATTTTATTCCGAACAGCAGTTATGGGATAGAAAATGGTTTGAACGCGTCCGCCTGCGTTCAATTGGCCGCGTCGTCACGTGCGCCGCCGCGCCGACGCCCTGCACCGCGTTTTCGCTGCAACATGACGCTTCGTGCGGGAAATGCAGAAAGGAAGTGAGCGCAGACGGTTTAATTGTGCTGCGAATTGCAGTTGTGAACTATGAAATAGGGGGTTGCTGAACGTGCCCGTTCGGCCCGTTCGCAACAATCGCACCTGTAATCACCCCCTCCCCGCGCGGGCGACGGGGAGGGGGTGAGTTTCTGGACAGAAACGCCAGGCTGTCGAAACTCGAAAATAAACGGCTGTTATGAGCCAGAAGAAGCGGGCTGATCATATCTGTGCGGAGGAGGCATGCAGGCAGGTTAAATATTTCAAGCCTTCGTTACAGGCTGGGTAGTCAAAAGAATCGGAGTCCCAGAAGTTATTATTATTATTATTATTATTATTATTATTATTATTATTATTATTATTATTATTATTATTATTATTATTATTATTATTGAAGGCAGATGCGCGGTTGCAAAAGGGCTTGGCCTGTCCGTCCGTTCCGTTACACAGTGACGTGCGTCGTCGCGCCGTGATCAATGCAGCGCTAATTAGTATAACGTATGTACCGATACCACATGCGACATTTCACTGCGACAACATATCTAGAATCAGGGTTTGCTCCGTCCGTCCATTCCATAGCGCAGCGGCATGTCATGCCGCCGCCGTCATCGTGACGTTGACGTCGTGCTGTCGCTGCACACTGTTAGGAGAAGTTGCAGGACTGCAGGAATTTCGCTCACATGTAGGGGGAAATGGGGACAGTTACTGCTTTCGCGAAAAATGAGTTCAGTGCAGAAAGAATCGCTTAAGTCTGCTAATGTTCTTGAAATCCAGGCTATGCACTTCGTATTGCGGGTTGACGTGAACCAGTAAGAAAAGGCTGTTAGCAAAAACTGCCGCCTCGGCGCGGAAGATGCGCTACAACCGGTTTAGACACGCTGTACGTGTTCTAAAAGCAAGTCAAAGCGCACAGACTGGCTACATTTCATCGGACGGTGCGTCGCACACGCCAGCGGAAAGTCGCAGCATCCAGCGCTACGTTAGAATACGTCCTTGGGCAAATTCCTTATCTGAAGGTGAACGCAGTGCTTGCTAAAAGCGATACATGGCCTGTGGTTTGCGGCTCACTATGTTTCATACATAGCAGCCAATTTTAGAGCACTGACATTACGCGAAGCCTGCCTCTATACAGGCGAGCTTTGCGTAATGTCAGTGCTGAAGAAATGCAATATAGCCGTATTGAACCACAGAATCTTACGCGGAGGAATAACTTCGTACGACTGTACCACTGGTGATACTATTATTTGTGGAAAGATATGTGGAAATAACGATGACACGTTCAGCTTTAATTGGGCACTTAGCAAAACGATAGCGGCTACGTTTTGTCTTTCTTATCGTTTGTTCAAGAAATGAGAAGTCACTACCCCAGAAGAACGACGGCCGCATTCCCATATAGGTGAAATGCTAAAATAAATAATATGTAGTGAAGCAGACCAGTAGCGCTTGCAGAAGCAGAGTGAATTCGCTGCTCCCGCAGGAAGACGGGGAGAGCATTTGTCCCCTCGAGGCTCGTTCTTCCTCTGCAATAGCTAGCTAACGTGTGGCGACTGTACCGGTCATAAATTACAGCACTCAACCCAAACTCAGTTCACAAAACAAAACATGAACCCGCAGCTTTAGCGATTCCTTCTGCTCTAAACTCATTTACAGAAGTTGCTCTACGGGCTCCCCGCATCACTTGCGTGTGCACCAACTCGCAATCCCGTACAAACTCAACCTGTGCAAAAGGACTATAGCTCTAAAAGTTAATTTGGAGCCCCCAACTACGGCATATCTCATAGCCAGATTCGGGCTTTGGTACGTAAACACAAATTTTAAAGCATGAAATGATTTTAGCTCCTGTTCTCGTCGATCTTCAAGTAACCTTGAGCCAAAAGCCAGAGCCGTTATCCGGGCACTCAAATGAGAACATCTAGGCAAGTTGCAAGAACAAAGCGAGATCATCCGTGCAACTAATCAAAACTTAAGAAAATGCGGTCTCTGGCCCCAACCCTTTGTACATGACATCATTACATACGCTAGTTACTGCCCAAACAAGTTACAAAAACTATTGCTTCCGAGCTCTTCCTAATGTCTGTTCACAATATCACTCAAGCTGTAACTTCTAGTACGCTTGAGTTTTACTTGTCATTTCCAATAGCGACGTTCGAAAGGCCAGATACAGGGCACCATAAACTTCACTGTCATCTTTTGGCGCTGAGCGCTATTTTGAGTTCCGTGAGTTGCGCGGCGCGGGCTTTGCGTCGGCTCGAGAGATGACGCCACGTTACGTGGCGCCTCCTTCAGGCGACCTGCCGCGGAGGCTTAGCTGCTATGGCGTTCCGCTGCTCAGCACGTGGTCGCGGGATCGAATCCCGGCCGCTGCGGCCTTATTTCGATGAAGGCGAAATGCAAAAGCGCCCGTGTTCCGTGCATTGAAGGCACATTAAAGATCTCTTGGTGGTCAAAATTAGTCCGTAGTCCCCTACTACGGCGTGCCTCATAATCAAGTCGTGGTTTTGGCAAGTAAAACCGCGGAATTCATTCTTCTAGCTGGCGCTTTGTCTTCCTGGCGTCTTTCGCTGCCTGTCGAGCCGCCTTCAGCCGGTTTTCCTCTAGCTGGGCAGCGTCCATATTGGACAAGTGCACAGTATGGCGTGGGGCGGTGTGGTGTGGTGAGGTGTGCCGTTGCGAACATGCAGTACACCCATTTTAAGATTGTGGCTAGTATAATCTCCAACCAATCTGCTTTGCTAGTCGTCATTTCATGCTTACATCTACTCTCGAACCCGCCGTGGTTGCTCAGTGGCTATGGTGTTGGGCTGCTGAACACGAGGTCGCGGGATCGAATCCCGGCCACGGCGGCCGCATTTCGATGGGGGCGCAATACAAAAACACCCGTTTACTTAGATTTAGGTGCACGTTAAAGAACCCCAGGTAGTCGAAATTTCTGGAGTCCTCCACTACGGCGTGCCTCATAATCAGAAAGTGGTTTTGGCAAGTAAAACCCCATAATTTATTAATCTACTCTCGACTACGGGAGAGCCAGCAATTATTTGTAGCATTTTCCAAGTTATGCGATAAAAATAGACAACTTTCCGACTAGCGACGATGCGATAGATCTCCCGTACCAACGTGCGCAGATACAGTCGTTGTGAATCCTTACACATACAAGGATTGTTTTCGGAACTTTTTGGGAGGTACATGAATCATCGGTTATTTGACTACGCGTATTTGTACCGTGAAAGAGTGTCGGATCACGGTCAAGCACATTTTTTCACTGTGGCTTTCCAGGCAGGACCGTATGAGCAGGTGTAGCGCCCTGCATGTTTATATGGAACGGCGCTATTATCACTTCAAGCTTGCACGTGTCGCTGCATAGCCTTTCATATGAAAACGCGGCGTGTAAACTAAGCTCCACTTTACTACGTTTTCGTGTTGTAGCCTACCCGTCTGAACTCTTCGATAATTGCAACCCCAAGTGGGCTTCGTTGCAACACATGGGGCATGCGCTCAATGCACCCGCCGTGGAGCACTCAACAAATGTTTGGCAGCGGTTAACCTGAATTGAAAAAGAATTCGCGTACTCGGAAGTATCTATAGATATAGTAGCATTCGTGTACGCCAGCGCTGGCGGCAAAAGTGTTGCGGCGGGGCCCAGTCGGGGTCGCCGCCATCGAAGAGTTCTGACGGGTGGCCCACAACACGAGAACGTAGTAAAGTGGAGCCTCGCTTACGTGCGGCGTTTCTAAATTAAAGACTGTGCAGTGACACGTGCAAGCTAGAAGTGATATTAGCTCCGATTTTATGTAAACAAGGGGCTACATCTGCGCATACGGCCCCACCTGGAAAACTGCAGTGAAAAGTGTGCATGAGTGCAATCCGGCATTCCTGCACGTGACAAATACGCTTAGTCAAACAACCGATGATTCACGCACCTCCTTACGAGTGCCGAGAGCAAATCCTGTATCTGTGAGGATTCACAGCGAGTTGATACGCGCTTGTTCATTCGGGAGACCCATCGCCTCCTCCCTGTTAGCAGTTTCCTGGTTTTATCGCACACGCGTGGGCGCACCTTGAAAAATTATTTAAAATGGTAGGCGACCCTAACCTTTGACATGACAGCCATGTAGAGAGGCTGATTGTACTCTGCGGATTTCTCGATTACTTGATTAATGACATGGATGTGATCCATTGAAGAGTATCCCTTCCTGAAGCCAGCTTGGTCCCTTGGTTGACTGAAGTGAAGTGTTGCCCTTATTTTTTTGTAAATTATCTTGGTGAATATTTTATATAATACTGGGAGTAAGCTAATGGGCCTATAATTTTTCAATTCTTTAACATCTCCTTTTTTGTGGATTGGTATAATATTTGCATTCTTCCAGTTTTCTGGGACCTTTGAAGTCGATAGACACTTCGTATAGAGAGCCGCCAGTTTTTCAAGCATTATGTCTCCTCCATCTTTGATTAAATCGACTGTTATTCCATCTTCTCTTGCCGCTTTTCCCCGTTTCATGTCTTGCAAGGTCTTTCTAACCTCATCGCTAGTTTTAAAAGGAGTTTCTGCAACCTGTTCATTACTGCTTCTAATCGAGGTATCGTGGCTCCTCTGGGTACTGTACAGGTCAGTATGGAATACTTCCGCTGCTTTTATTATATCTTCGAGATTGCTGATGATATTACCCTGCTTATCTTTTAGTGCATACATCTTGGTTTGTCCTATGCCAAGTTTCGTTCTCCATGATTTCATGCTGCGTCCATTTTTTTACTGCTTCCTCAGTCTTTCTCGCGTTGTAATTTCGAATACCCCGTATTTTCTCCTTGTTGATCAGTTTTGACAGTTCCACGAATTCTATCTGATCTCTGGAGTTGGACACTTTCATTCTTTGTCGTTTCTTTATTAGGTCCTTTGTTATTTGGGATAGCTTAGCTAGTGGTTTTCTTGGTGTGTTACCTCCCACTTCAACTACTGCTTGTGAAGCCAGCCTAGCTACGGCTTCATACATTACCTCTATGTCATTTTCATCTCTGTTCTAAGGCTGCATATTTGTTTGCAAGTAGCAGCCTGAACTGGTATGCTTTTACCCTTACTGCATCTAGGTTGGCCTGTTTTTCTTGACCAATTTCACTCTTTCTCTCTTCAAATTGAGGTGAATCTTAGCCCTCACTAACCTATGATCATTGCACTTTACCCTAACACTTCTACATCCTGCACAATGCTGGGATCGGCAGAAAGTATGAAATCAATCTCATTTCTTATTCCACCATTAGGACTTTTCCAGGTCCACTTTCTGTTGCTACGCTTCCTGAAGAAGGTGTTCATTATTCGAAGGTTATTCCTTTCCGCGAATTCTACCAACATCTCTCCTCGAGTGTTCCTAAAATCCACGGCGTAGTTGCCAATTCATTGTTCACCAGCTTGCCTTTTCCCCACCTTTGCATTGAAGTCAGCCATTACTGCGGTATACTGAGTTTGCACTTTTCTCATCGCTAACTCAACATCTTCATAAAACTGATCTACTTTATCATCATCATGACTGGATGTTGGAGCGTAGGCTTGTACTACCTTGAATCTATACCTCTTATTAAGTTTGATTACGGCTGTAGCTACCCTCTCATTCATTCTGTAGAATTCGTCAATGTTGCCCACTATGCCCTTATGGATTAGGAATCTTACCTCGTATTGCTTCTTATCTGGGAGACCTTTATAGCAGAGGACATGGCCGTTAGTCAGCACTGTATAAGCCTCGCCAGTTCTTGTAATATCACTAAGGCCGATGATATCCCAAACAATGTCTGATAGTTCCTCAAAGAGTCCTGCTCGCTAAGCGCGGGATCGTGGGTTCGAAGCCCAGGATCTTTTGCATAGATTCCATTCCATACATTCCATTCCAATCCTCCTTCATGTTTCTTTTTGTATGATTATTAAGGCATTTACCACCTAGTTTATTAGCGCGTTCACCTGCTGTGGTTTCCGCTTATCAGCCAGCAAAAGTTGCAATTTCTTGCATTTTCATTTTCTTCTTTTTAATGATTACCGCCAAATTAACTATCACATGCAATGAATTCTCCAGTTCAACAATAATAATAACTCAATTTCCCCTATGCTTTCCTTGTCTGCAATGCCTATTGGCTTCATATGGTTGTTAGTAAATATCGAGCCTCTCGGTTCCCCTCGCTCACAAACACCGCGCACACTTCAAGAATGAAGCGCATAGTGCAGAAGAGAATGGCTCACCTGTACGAGGCAGCGCTTGCACAGGCCGGCCACAACGAGCGATTTCGCCACCCAGCGGGCAGCGTACGCGGCCGAGCGGTCCACTTTGGTCGGGTCCTTTCCGGAGAAGGCGCCGCCCCCGTGCGCCCCCCATCCTCCGTACGTGTCCACGATGATCTTGCGGCCTGTCAGACCTGCGTCACCCTGTGCCGAAGGTGTCGTGTAACTTCCACATTTCAGCACTTCTTTTTTTCGCACAAGAGTGGTCGACATGACACGGATTTGTGTACTATACAAGAATGGATATTGTAAGTACCTCTCTCTATATATCATTGGATTTCAATTTTTAGCCTCTTATTAAACCAAACACAGCGCGCTAGGCAACTGCTGCTGCGCAGTAAAATCAGCGCCCTGGCAACTATTAGGCATGATGTGCACAGCGCGACAGCATACAAAGGACGCAAAGGCACAACGAACAGAAGCGCTGGCTTCCAACTACTTTATTTTCGTGCAACACACACACACACACACACACACACACACACACACACACACATATATATATATATATATATATATATAAATCGGGCCCCTCGGTTAACGCCCTTTCTTCGCATTATATATATATATATAAATATATATATATATATATATATATATATATATATATATATATATATATATATATATATATATAATGCGAAGGAACGGCGTTAACCGAGGGGCCCGATTTTTGTTAATCATATCATCAGAAGCCAACATACACACTAAGAAAAACACAGGGGAAATCATTTCTTTAATTCAGTTAGGAAGTACAAGTAATTTCCCCTGTATTGTACCCGGTGTCCTTGTTTGTTGGCTTCTTATGATATGTTTAATAAAAATCGTGCCCCTCGGTTAACTCCCTTTCTTCTCGTTCGTTACATAACGAGGTTCTCGAATCCAGCAGTATTGATGCCTTAAGGTAGCATGCGTGAGTTTATTGACCAGTTGCCTTCACCCAAAAGTTCACGTACTCGTGACGCCTGCCCCACATCCGCCGCCAAGGTTTGTGAGTAGTGGCGCTGGCTAACACTCCCAGGGTTAGTTCTAGTAGTAACACATAAATACCCGAGAAAGTGCATGGGAAAACGGCGCCGTGGTAGCTCAATTGGTAGAATCGATGCTCTACCAATATATATATATATATATATATATATATATATATATATATATATATATATATATATATATATATATATATATATATATATATATATATGCGCTCACGTGATCACAACCGAAACTGCCGAATCATGCTTGGCTGTGATTTTTACGTAGATTAACGTGGCATACTACCTCCTGCGCATTACAGGTAAACGAATTCTTTTTCAGGTAAGGCGACCACGTGAGCTTATGAGATCTCGTGGGCGTATGTATATATGTGTGTTTCGTGAGAATGTAGTTAGAAGTCGGCGCTCGGGGCGTGTCCGTCGTGCCTTTCCGTTCCGCGTCTGCTGTGGCGCTGTGCACATCACGGATTACCAAGCAACCCGACCTCACACCTTACTTAAACTATTTGGCGTCTCACAACGCTGGCTTGATTTGGAGCGCCGCCAACCGCGTTGCATGTTGGATACGATGGAGGTGAGACAGAAGGAGAACCGTCCGGGTATGGTAGCTTGAAGCGTCTACTGTCCACTCTGCTCGGACAAATAAATGTACGCACCACGTTCTGGTGTTGGCACAGTAGCACAGCAGCGAAAGGCAGAGCGGCCCCGCTCAGAGCCGATTAAGCGGAGCGTACGTCCACTTGGCTTCGTCGTTTTTGCAGGCAAACGCTCTTCGCGTCTACCACTTCTCTGGAGGCCTCCTAGCCCTCAACGTGTGAGCCGCGCTTGGACCGTCGATACCGGGACAGCACGGCGACGGCGCGAACGCGCCTTCTGTGTCCATACGAATTGCGATCCCAACAAAACCAATTGCTTTAGGCATTAAAGGCGTATGCGGAAACCTCTTGCGGGGGCCATGTTTGTTCGTATCTTCTTGGGTGGTTCCCGTGGAGGCAGTGAGCTAGCTGGTCCGTCTTATTGTAGACAAATTCGGAGAGCTCCGACCACTTGAGGAGAACTTCCTTCTTGCTGTGGTAAGATGGAACCCAATCAACCAATGCGACTGGCTGGATTTCTTGCGGTATTCATCCATTGTGCGTTTGCAGATTGTCTCGTGTTTTGGACAGTTCCACATTACCTGTCTTGAAGTGGCGGGTGGCTGGCATGCTGCGCGCATTCCTTCATTTTGCTCGTTACCAAAGAAGAAATGTGTCTTGTGTGGTTACATCACTGTATTTGTGGCCAGCGTTCAAATTCAAGTTCAGAACGACGACAAACAATGACAACGTAATTGGTGAAATTTCCCTCCTGCGTTAGGGTGCTTTACTAAAATCGAAATGACGCCTTAGTACAAGAATATATTTTCACTGTGCCAACATAAAGTGTCTAAAAGGGGCCGTAGCACTTGATAACAAAGTTGAGGAACGCGTTGAGAGACATTACTTCAGGAATCTCTTCCGGCAAGCATTTTTTTACAGGTACAGGTGTTACGAAAGGTAAAAATTGAGCAGAAACCATCGGTGATCATCGCCGAAGTCGAGCGATAGCTTGCGCTCCGTCTTACGTTTTAGACCCCCTTGGCTAGCATTTGCCTGCTGTTTAGCGATTGCTTTTACCACCTCTTATCTCACTGATCAGTCGTGGTCACAATAGGAACCGGGCCAATAATATGATTCAATAATTTGTGAACGACCTTCAAATATATACCGCACCTATGTGATAGTTAACGGGAATTTCATAAAACCATTGGAGGAGCTCGAATGACCTTCAGTTCGATAGTGTAGGCTTCCCGCTGCATGCAGGGCGGGTAATAAATAGTTCGCGCAAGCGTTCACGGAAACATTGTCTGGCGACTAGGATGGTTTATTTACGATGTTCAAAAAGTTTCGCAGGGCCCCTAAGCCAGTTAAATCAGAGCAAATATTCGTCAGACGTGGTTATTCAGGCGCGGATATTATGTATTCGTCAGACTAGTTCATGCGTTATCTGAATTAGTATAAACAGAAGATCTTGCGGGCCTAGTTGGGTTCATTATTCAGGACTGATACTAATTACGCGAGACGGGTAACGGACAACACATAGAGAAGGAGCACGAAGAAAGCTTGAGCGCAAGAATTAGTAATACGCTTGAGATTCACAAAACACTGGTCCATCGTTTTCAAGATGGCACCGCCCATGGACGGAAAAATGGGAAGAGCGTCGGACACCCACCATCGGTCCGCCTTCGGTGAAGCTGCCGCAAGGGTTGATGTGGAACACGGTCTCGTCGTCCAGGTACTTCTCGGGCACAACGGCCCGAATCACTTGCTCCATGACCTGCTCCCGGATCTCGCCGAGCGAAACCTCGCCCGAGTGTTGCGTCGAGACCACGACCGTGTGCACGCGCCTCGGAACGGTGGCGCCGTGTCGAAACACGTACTCGCATGTCACCTGCGAGCGAGAGGGTCGCGGGGCACGTCGGGGACCAGCTGGTGAGTCGACTATCGATAGTATCGCGATAGTTACTGAAGTAGTGGAGAAAGGCGGTATAGTTAGGATAAAGTATTACGACATAGCACGCCAACGTGCGCTACTGATGGTGCTATCGATTGCTTTAAAGTTGTTGGCTAGCCGATTATGCGAAAGATGTTGCGATAACTGACTATCAATAGTACACTGTTCGTGCATTTCAGCAACGTCTTTTGGCGAAGGAATTTATTTATCTGCGCTGTTAAAATCGCAGCTATCGCTCATTATGACAGGGTGATCTTTTGTAAGTTTTATGGAATTTTTAGAAATCTCTTGTTCCAGATAACATAATTCTAGTCCTTGAGTTGGATTATTCAGAGAGGCGGACATTACTTGCACAAGAAATATATACACATATTCAAGTAATTATCAAAAAATCACAAATTAACGTCTTAATTAATTGCTTTATGGCACATATTGCAATTTACGAATTGTAGCGAGTGAGTTTGCGAGGCGTATCAACTTGAAGTTAAATTCCAGAATGACACCAGTTTGGAGATATGCGCCATCAAACTCTCCGTAAAAACGCACTGTTCGCACGGCTTTTCAAACAAAACGATCTTTTATGCATTGGAGCCCAAAATTAACTGGAGCGCCCATGTATTTCGTCCCACACTTTGGGAAATAATATCTCAAAAGTGGTGTCATCCTCGAAATCCTTGGGGCATTTCACTTCAGCGAAAATACTCGCAGAGTGTCCTGCTGGCTGACATTCACGTGGGTTTGCACGCGGGTAACTTTTCAAAGAAATGGGGCGAAGAAGAAGATAGAGCATTGACTTACGACTGACAAGTTTATCGGAAAGCTGAGCACAAAAACCGTGGCAATACTGACGGTCATGGCGATTGAATGTCGTTCGGAGTCATTTGATGGGTGACAAGTGCACCTATATAATGCGGCTTTGCCATGGTTTAATTGCTAGTTTGTCCAATCGCTTAAATTGGATGGAAAGTCAGCTTATGAATATGTTAGTTGCAAGTTAACCTCTGCCCTGTCCTTTCTTAGCTAAATTTCATTTTAAACTTTTGAGCTGCATAACCCCACATATGCACTGTATATCAACTAGCCCGTTAGTCTGTTCTTGCTATTCACTCTCGCATAGAACCTGTTTGGACCCTGGACATGGTTTTCTCTGTTCGCGCTTGGCGTTTGCTTTTATTGTATCACATATATTGTTAGAAAGTCTCATAGCGCCTATGACACGGACCCACCTGAGACTTGGAATCGGGCCTGGCCCACCAGAAGGTGCCGTTCCTTCGAAGCTCGGCGAGCCGTTCGTTCAGCTTGTGAGCCAACACAGCGGTGAGCGGCATGCATTCGGGAGTCTCGTCGGTAGCGTAGCCGAACATGATGCCCTGCACGAAACGAACGGCCTCGTTCGTACGTGGGATCCTTCGTACTAGAGAGCGTTTTGCATTGCGCACGCCAGGACTTGTTTTAGGGTGAGTTCTGTCTAAAATTCTCTTATAAATCAGCTCGCTGCCCGCCTTAATGCGTCGACAAGGGTTTCCGGAATACTCAAACCGTGGGAAAACTAAAAAAAAAAACATTTTGCCGTCTAAGCGTGTTGTCTGGTGTGCGTGGCCTCGCGGGTGGTATGCCTCGAATGTGAGGCATTTAGGCTTTCCGCAGTTGGCGCATTCCGACTTCTCTTGTGGGCAAGTGTACAAACGCTGTCGAAAGACCACACTGTCTGTAATCAGAGCGACATCTTTGCAATGAGCATGAGACATTGATGAATCACAGACAGCACCTGTCCTCGCTTATTGTCGCTGTTGTCGTTCTGTTTCGTAGGTTGAGAATCGGGGAAAGTGCAAGACGAAAAAAATTCACCGACGATTACGATACTCCCTAATGCGAAATTTTAGAGCAGCTGTATACGTGTTTTCATTTCGCGGTATATTGGCTGGCATGGACAGTATGTCTCGTGCGGCACGTTGCAAACGGAGCGATGTGGGGTGCGACTGCCTCACTAATCGGGAGATCGCGAGAGGCGGCGCGTGGGTGACACTGGGGCGCGATTCACCGCAGCCGCCGCAGACAGACCTCCGCTCATACAGTGCTTTGTTTCCATACAGACGACGCGCGCCGCTCTGGCGCCATCTGGTAGCTATTGTTGCCCCAAAGCGCTTCTTGCGCGGCACTACGCTGCTCATGCTTTCGCCATACCCTCCTCCTCCGCTTTCTGCCTCATGATTCCGATGCATTCTCCTCCTCCACTTTCCTCCTCGCGCTCTCTTCACTCTCACAGTATTTCATCTCCCGCTGCGCTCCGCATTTGCTTTCATCCTTCGCTGTGTTCGTTCGCTCAGTTACGAGGGACAACGCTCCAAAATGGCGCTTTTCGAAAGGCCCTTCGGGAACGTTTAAAAAATTGTGCAGTCTGCGCATTGACTTGTATGACTGCAACAGTTGTGAGCACCTTAGTTTTCCTCAATGCACGTGAGCAGCTACGACTTGCTCAGTTCGTTCACCAATTTTGCACGTGCAACAAGTGGAGAAGTGTGAACAGTGGGTGGGGTCGGTACATTCCGCCCATCCGACGCCTCTAACCGTGCGCATACAGCCTTTGTCAGACTGAGTTTTTATCTATCTTCCGATTAAAAGAAAAGGGCAAGAAGTAATTTTTAGAATGATTGCTCTGTGGCAGACACTCTCGTACTATATAATTAGCGTTCTCGATTAAAATTGAATAAACGGAAGAACTACAGAAGAGTTTGTTGTTTGACCAGTTGGTATACTTATAGTCGTTACGGAAGACTATAAACAGCGCACATGAGAGGGACAAAGAAAAATGTGGCTGCGTTACTTACCCAGCTCATGCGCTCCGTTTTTCGTTTTGCACACTGACAAAGAACACCTAATTAGTTCTCAAACATTTATTTTAGCCCCAAAAAGGTCTACATTTGAGGGTGACGTACGAAGAGCGTTACGTGAAAAAAAGGAGAGCACAGACAAAGATTATGTATATATGAAGTTGAATAACAGGAGGCATTCGTTTTCTTTTAATTACAACTTTCACCAGGTGAAAAGGTGTAACCGTTGCCACCATACACGACAGCTATATTTATTTTCAGCTCAATAATAATAAGGATAAATAAAGACGTTGGATAGCACGGAAGAGCAGTAGATTTGAATGACATTAAGGACTAAAACATAAGAGATGCATTTGAATAGGGGAAAATGGGTGTTGCTTTTACGAACGCCTATTACTTTCAATGGGAATGACTGGTAGCACCAATCGTGGCATTTGTGACATATGAGAAATTGTAAAACACCTGTTGCGTGAGTATCAGAGGCATGCCCTTCAATCTCCTTTCGGGAAACTACGAGGGACGTTCCGAAAGCAAGTTTCGTCATTTATTTTCGCACAGAAACTTTATAGCAAAAAAAAAAAAAATACACAATGGCATCATGAACTATACACCTTGCACCATTTTCCAACATAGTCGCCACCGACATTGAGACATTTGTCGTAGCGTGCAATCAGATTGAAGAAACCACTCTGGTAAAACTCGGTGCCCTCCGATGCAAGAAATTGTAGGACAGCCTGATCCACCTCAGCATTGCTTTGGAAGTGACGTCCCGAGAGTGCGGCTTTCAATGCAGGGAACAGGTGTCCATTCATACCGGATAACAGCACGCACTTCCATTGGCGACCTCATTGTGAGCACACGTCTGTCTGCCATCGTGATTTGTACTCGAATAACCTCGCGCACGCGGGTCTGCTGCTACTCTCTCTTCTTCGGCGCTCTGCACATGCGTCATTCCTCCTCCGCTGACGCTCCCTCCGTCGTTGAACCAGCAACGGGCGAGGTTCCCCCCCCCCCCCACCCCTTATGGCGATTGTTTGTTTCACCTGGTGTACCAGCTTCTCTTTAAAAAAAAATGACGTAACTTACTTTCAGAACGTCCCTCGTAGATGACAGGCATATTAAAGAACAGAATATTCTGGGACCGTGGCCTCGTGCGTATACGATCTGCAAGACTATGAAAGCGGTGCAGCGTTTACCAAGATCCCTCAGCCTATTTGACCACCTGTGATAGATTGAACAGCGAACTCTTGTGCCTGTGTGCTGTGAAATTTTCTTGTCTCTTTCTCATCTTTCACTCCACTTTCCCCAGTGCAGGGTAACCAATCGGGCTTAGCCTGGTTAACCTCGCTGCATTTCTCTCATCTCTGTCTTGAAATTGTTGCAGTCCAGTCATTATGTGGTTACGACCAGGGTGAAATTACTTTAGGACGTGCAACACAATCTTATTAAGGATGGGCGTATACTTTAGCGCGTGTAATGTAACTACCGAACTTGCATACTTGCAGCTAACTCCTTAGCACGGCTTAGTTACATAATTGCTGGATGGGCTATATTTTCGTATATGTACCATGCATGATGGCGGAAGTTCCCCAACCACTTTACTGAAAGGCAGGCGTGCAAACAGGGACACAGGGAGGAACAAAAAGGTCAAAGCAAACACCTTTTCATTCCTTCTTTGTGTTTGAGTTTGTACGGCTCCCTTTAAGCAGCACGATGACTGACAAAAAATACAGTAATGCTCAGTTAATACGGGCAATAAACCCGGCGATCAGAGCGCGTTGTGCTGACTGTATGTTACTGAGAAAACAAGTAAACTATTAACCGTTTCAGCGTTACTGACGCACTGGTACGTTTCTGCGTTCATGTCACGCCATGCCAGGGACGTACTCGTACGTTGTCAACTCGGATGTTTGCAGTAACACGAAGTTGGCGAGCTCCGAGGTGGTTCCGCCATCTGTTGTATATCTTTAGAAGCACATTTTCTCCTCATTCTGGGTTTGCTCAGTCGGGGCTTTTCTTGGCGGCTCAGAACAAACCCCTACGTGGATGTAGTTGCACCGCTCAGAGCGCGCGCGTCAGCAAATGGGAGGGGTAACTCCCGAACTTAGTACATCGCTACGGCGGCGATTCTCTCTACAAATATTCGCGCTGTAGCGCAAGGCCACGACTCCTGGGTGTCTCTGCAATGTGTCGTAGTCTTATTTTTACAGCGAAAGCTGTATATGACTGACCTTCCGTAGGTTTTCGGCGTCCGGCAACAGAAACGGACTTAGCGATTTCTAACAAACCCATACGGGTGCAGTGCGGCGGCACAGATGTCAAAATGCGGAACAGATTAGATTGCTCGCAGTGAACAATAGCGTGACGTCAAGGTTATCGCAGTATATAAGCAGGAGAGGTATCGGCGCTAAGAACATCTGCGTTATTGATGGGGCGGGTACGTATATTTAGTACACCCGAAGAACAACATGCGTACGAGGAGCGCCGGAGGGAACAGCAACGAGAATGTAAACGGCGCCAGCACGAAACAACCACCGACGAAGAACGTTCCCGCGATTCTGAACGAAAACGACAATCGCGAGCCCCGGCACCTCCGAATGAGCAACTACGCCAGACTCGCAACGCAAAAAATGACGACCATTCTACTCTGTGAAGATGGAATGGCAGCGAAAGCAGTTTGCTTTTCGTTTGAGAGCTCTGACTGTCGTCAGATTTCGCTGCCATTCCATCTTCACAGAGTGGAATGGTTGTCATTTTTTTTCCCGTCTCGCGCTATCTCCACTGCAGCTTGCCTTATTTCCTGAGACAAGGATGCTCCTTTCGTTGGTGCGCTTTCCCCAGGACGGATCTGCCCTCTGTTGTATCTCTTGGATCTGTTGCTCTACCTGCTTTGTCTGGTCGAGTTCGAATAAACGAAAGCGCCCCTTCCTTGAGCGTGGCCACGGCATCGCTGTCAGATGGCTGCTCGCGCGGCACGTTCAACCGTTGATTGGAGCGGCGGCTCTTCACAGACTCCACATACCAGCCAAGCTCAGACTCAAAATTACGATGACAGCTTGACATGCGCGTGGGGAAGACGCAACTTGAACCGCGTTGAATTCTCGACCCGGACACCGTGAAAAAGTGCTGATAATGATGGGGTTGCTGAGCCTGCTGTGGGTTTTACTCCTTTTGGCACATAAGAATGCGAGGGCCATGCCAACAGATCATTTACCATCTACCGTGTCATTTTTCGCCTTCTCCATAACCAAAAATATCTGAGAAAAAAATCCAACGCTACGAGTGCGTCACCTTCGAAAAAACCATACACTGAAAGGGTTAAGTCGCCAGAAAACGCCGCTTAACATTCATATAAATGCAATAGTCGCCGGGGAAAACGCGTAAGTCCTCAAATAGAAAGAACAAAAGTACGGTAAACAAAATGATTAGAAGCCAAAAATTCTGAGCCTTACTCATGGTCTATATATACAGTCATATCACAAGAAGCCAACGAACAATGGCACCAAGGACAGCATAGGGGAAATTGCTTGTAGTTCTTAATTGAATTAAAAATGATAAATAAATGGAAATGAAAGCGGACGAAAAAACACTCCCCCCCCTCCCATAGAAAAAAAAAGAAAAACCTTCATGCAAAAAGTTCACGTAGACGTGACGCCTGCGGCGGAAAGGATGCTCCACATCCGATGCCAAGGCCCTGAGTGCTGGCCAGCTGGCTAACACTCCTAGGGTTTGTTCTAGTAGGCAAAGGTAAATACCCCAGAAAGTGGACGGGAAAAGGGCGCCGCGGTAACTTAACTGGTATAGAGGATCGCACACATAATGCGAAGACGTGGGTTCGTATCCCACATGCGGCAAGTTACTTTCTTTTCATCCACTTTAATTACCACTTATTTATCATTCCTTTAATTCATTCAATAACTGCAAGTTATTTCACCTATGCTGTTCTTGGTATCATTGTTTGTTGGCTTCTCATAATATGACTGATAAAGGTCGGTCTCTTTTCTTCTCGTTCGCATATGTGTATAATCTGCATCCATTGTGTACTCGTGCGGCAACACGCGTGGTCCCATCTCGTAAACATGTGCCTGACGTTTACGGAGAGCTCGTTTAGTCTGAGCTGTCCACGGCGCGCTCACCTGGTCGCCTGCGCCGAGGTCATCTTCTTCGCGGTTGTGATGAACGCCCTTGGCGATCTCTTGCGTCTGCTGTTCGATCGTGACGACTACGTTGCACGTCTTGTAATCAAAACCTGCACGAGAATACCACTATTTCGTACAGCTCCTCTTTTATTTTATCCTGTATCGCTGCTGTACGCATTTCTAGTAAGCCTCATATTGTTCGTTGAAACCTCATTAATAACTGTTCTGTATTGAAGGATTGACATTGTAGTTCGTAAAGAACAGGTATGGTTTACGACACATTGCCGCTTTGAAGACAGGGCGCAGTGACTGCTTCTATAGGTCTCCATAATCATTGGCGCATTTTATGTAGCCATATCGGCTACCGACCTTGAATATTTTATTTACCTCCGTGATTATGAGTCACGGTGAAAGCAATTTCCATCGAACCCTTTGCATTGCGGAAGTAATGGAAAACAGGGAAGCTGGCATCAGCGTTAAATGTCGGGCGACGTTTGGCTGAGGATTGTCCGTTCAATCGCTGCAAGCCACAAGCTTCATCGGTCATTTTCAAAAAGCAGCAATAAATAGCGAGACTAATGAGCACAATTACGTCAATTCACAAACGAAGCGCACCTGAGCGCACATGCATATCTGCCTGCCTTTTTGTAGAGGAGGCTCAACGTGCAGCTATCCGACGCAGACACACGCACATACACGATGCTCAGGATAAGACAGCCATTATTGTGCCTTGTATTCTCGAAGCCATTTTGGAAGACCGTCATGGGTGAACAACCTTGCGCAGTAATTCGGTAGTAATTATTCTTCTTCAACCAGATATGTTTGCACATAAGCAAAATAGAAATTCCTGGAGTACTATCCTATAATAGAGTGAGAAACAAGTATTTGTACACCTCATGTACTGTTTCACGGAGATCTCCTGTTCATATGAAGTGTAGGTGCCTTTGACCAAGCTGCCCGGCCATGGAATCAGAACAAACCAATCATTTCACATGAAAAACTGATGTTAGGTACCACCCGATATTCTTCTATAGCTTTACTGCTTTGTGGTGGGTGCAATCGGGGTATATGAAGCATATAAAACGTACCTTTAGAGGAATCGTCGTATCCGATGTACTTGATGGTATCTCGGACAACCCTCTGGTAGTCGATCGTGTGAATAGAACTAATCTCGCCGGCAAGAAGAATCATGCCTGTTTTTGCTACCGATTCTGCAAAGGAGGAAAGGTAAAAAAAAAGAAACATTACATTATTTCACTTTATGATGTTGGCTTTTTATTATTGTGATTTTATGCGTTGCTGCCAGCTTAATGGGTTACTTCTTATACAAAATGCGCACGTACCGCATGCTACCTTTGCGTCTGGGTCCTTGGTGAGGTATGCATCCAGTACTGCGTCACTGATGAGGTCGCACATCTTGTCTGCGTATAAAGGAGTCACGAGAGAAAAAGCGCGTGGTTACGGCGAAAGTTGAGTCATTTAAGACTACAGCCGAAACCAGAAATTTAATCAAACCAAAAAATTTTAATTTGAGTGTCTGGTTTTTGTTGTACATTTAGGCTGCAATAACCCACATCACTTTATGAGATAATGCGTGAAAATAATTATGATGAACACGGCAGATCCAATGCGCTTGTTGGAATCAGCATTAAGCGGAGCTTTCTTGAAGCACTTCAACAAAGGGGGGCAAATATGAGAAAATGTATAGAAAACACTTGGGGGCCGTGATACTCATTGGCAAGAGCGGCTACCTCCTCACCCTTCATAACGTCGGCGATCGGAGCGCCAGCCTGCGCATTTTTGACAAAGGATGTATTTCTTCATAAACACTGTTCACCACACGTGTTATGGCTTCGAGGTGCATTTTTGGGAAAAGAGCTCTCAATCCTTTATGCAGGTAGTGCTCAGTGGTATTTTTGGTAACAAACAAACACGCAGAGAGACATTATGACCTCATAAATGGCTGTCGCTATTAAACAGAAAAAAGCAAGTCGCATCTACAGCGCACGTCGCGACGCAACAGTTGCGAATGCTGGAACACACAGGGATGCGCATTTTACTGCGAACTGCATATCTACGCAAGGAAGCGGCTCGGACCGCGGCACGACGTGACGTGAAGAAATCTTTCTGACCTGGGATCGAGTGTACGATAGCGTGAGTGCAAGCCGAGCATTGTGACTGCTGCTCCATGGCGGCTTTCTTTTTTCTCTTTTTTAATGCGATAGCATTATAAACGGATTTCACCCATTTTGTTAGAATCCACGTAACAGAAAACATTGGGCGATCTCGGAGATAGCGCAATAGTAAACTGTGCTACGGGCTCAGTAATCGCCACGGTGCAAAATGTGGTGCAGAAGTTGCACAGTTTCATAACATTGAAATAACCGCATCAAGAAAGCTTCGCTTCGCATGTATTTCAGCGTGTGCGTTGGATCTGACGTCATTGTAATTACATAAATATATACCTCTCCAACTTGTAAGAATGATATCGCATACTTTGACAATTAGAGGTATAGCTAATCTCTGCCCGAATTTTTTCCCTTCGTATTTAACGCCTGCTGCTCCATGCAAGCGGCATGCTGCTTGATATTAATATTACGGGGAGCCTCTTTAATTTAGCGTTGTCCATCATTTCCCAGGTGGCACTGCAGTTCTCTGTTTTCCAGGAGTAGCTCCTCAGTTTCCAAAGGTTCTTTTGAAGACCACGTGGGAGTTTAAACATATCGAAGAATTGGCGGCTCAGAACTGTTCTCAGTCTATATATAGAGTCCTGTGAATCTTTGAATTTTTTTGTTTTATCGAAGAGTCGTAAAGTTGAACTTTTTCTTTCGTTTTTCATGCACATTGCAGAGATAACGTGAAAGGTAGGCAAGTCTCAAAGATACACATCTGTTGCCTTTTGGTTTTTGTCAAATTTAGAAGCCCAGTTATTCCTGTGAGTTGGCCGATCGCTCTTTGTTCGGCTTGCAGCAGAAACGCGCTCTCGAAAGCATTGTTTTTAGCGAGAGCATGAGACAGCTTCCAGCGCTTTCATCGTATCAGCACCACGGCGCGGGACCTTGAGCGTAATCGAGCCGAATTCCGCTTGAGTTAATTGAATCGCTTTATCGCAGTCATCCCACCAATTGCACAACTGCAAACAAGATACTACCACGGAAAATCGATTAGATAAATCCCAGCAGAACTTTGAAAGGTTTTTTTTGTGTGTACCCTTGTTCTTTATAACAGCGCGACAAGTTCGATTTTTGGAAGGGCTGTGCCTGCAACAACAGGTTCGAAGCGGGTCGAGTCAGAAGTCTGATTGATGTAACCCTACTCTATACAGCACATACATGAAATAATTGCTGTCTGACGGGCCAAGATTCGACCACAAGCTTTCGCGCCTTTCCCCTCTTGAGCTGCGCGCCTCTGACGTCATGAGCCTCGGCGCTGCAGTCCGCACTGATCCCATTTATTACCCACTATCAGCTATTCGCTGCAAAAGGGAGGCTGAAGCAAGAAGAATCCGTTTGATGATATATGGGCTTTATTGGCGCAAGG